>NW_027275923.1:0-47936 GCF_030028105.1 Mobula birostris
TGTCGGTATTGGATTGTATGATGGGGGAAGAGAGAGTTTGTGGGAATTGGATTGTATGATGGGAAAGAGAGAGCTTGTGGGAATTGGATTGTATGATGGGAAAGAGAGAGTTTGTGGGAATTGGATTGTATGATGGGGAAAGAGAGAGTTTGTGGGAATTGGATTGTATGATGCGGAAAGAGAGAGTTTGTGAGAATTGGATTGTATGCTGGGGAAAGAGAGAGTTTGTGGGAATTGGATTGTATGCTGGGGAAAGAGAGAATTTGTGGGAATTGGATTGTATGATGGTGAAAGAGAGAGTTTGTTGGAATTGGATTGTATGCTGGGAAAGAGAGAGTTTATGCGAATTGGATTGTATGATGGGGGAAGAGAGAGATTTTGGGAATTGGATTGAATGATGGGGGAAGAGAGAGATTTTGGGAATTGGATTGTGTGATGCGGAAAGAGAGAGTTTGTGGGAATTGGATTGTATGATTGGAAAAAGAGAGTTTGTGGTAATGGGATTGTATGATGGGAAAGAGAGAGTTTGGGAATTGGATTGTATGATGGCAAAGGAGTGTTTGTTGGAATTGGATTGTATGCTGGGAAAGAGAGAGTTTATGCGAATTGGATTGTATGATGGGAAGAGAGAGATTGTGGGAATTGGATTGTATGATGGGAAAGAGAGAGTTTGTGGGAATTGGATTGTATTCTGGGAAAGAGAGAGTTTGTGGAATTGGATTGTATGCTGGGAAAGAGAGAGTTTGTGGGAATTGGATTGTATGATGGGGAACAGAGAGTTTGTGGGTATTGGAATTGTATGATGGGGGGAAGAGAGAGTTTGTGGGAATTGGATTGTATGATGGTGAAGAGAGAGTTTCTGGGAATTGGATTGTATGATGGGAAAGAGAGAGTTTTGTGGGAATTGGATTGTATTGCTGGGAAAGAGAGAGTTTGTGGGAATTGGATTGTATGCTGGGAAAGAGAGAGTTAGTGGGAATTGGATTGTATGATGGGGAACAGAGAGTTTGTGGGTATTGGATTGTATGATGGGGGAAGAGAGAGTTTGTGGGAATTGGATTGTATGATGGGAAAGAGAGAGTTTGTGGGAATTGGATTGTATGATGGGAAAGAGAGAGTTTGTGGGAATTGGATTGTATGATGGGGAAAGAGAGAGTTTGTGGGAATTGGATTGTATGATGCGGAAAGAGAGAGTTTGTGAGAATTGGATTGTATGCTGGGGAAAGAGAGAGTTTGTGGGAATTGGATTGTATGCTGGGGAAAGAGAGAGTTTGTGGGAATTGGATTGTATGATGGGGAAAGAGAGAGTTTGTTGGAATTGTATTGTATGCTGGGAAAGAGAGAGTTTATGCGAATTGGATTGTATGATGGGGGAAGAGAGAGATTGTGCGAATTGGATTGTATGATGGGGAAGAGAGAGATTGTGGGAATTGGATTGTATGATGCGGAAAGAGAGAGTTTGTGGGAATTGGATTGTATGATGGGAAAGAGAGAGTTTGTGGGAATTGGATTGTATGATGGGAAAGAGAGAGTTTGTGGGAATTGGATTGTATGATGGGAAAGAGAGTGTTTGTGGGAATTGGATTTATGCTGGGAAAGAGAGAGATTATGCGAATTGGATTGTATGATGGGGGAAGAGAGAGATTGTGGGAATTGGATTGTATGATGCGGAAAGAGAGAGTTTGTGGGAATTGGATTGTATGATGGGAAAGAGAGAGTTTATGCGAATTGGATTGTATGATGGGGGAAGAGAGAGATTGTGGTAATTGGATTGAATGATGGGGGAAGAGAGAGATTGTGGGAATTGGATTGTGTGATGCGGAAAGAGAGAGTTTGTGGGAATTGGATTGTATGATTGGAAAGAGAGAGTTTGTGGTAATGGGATTTTATGATGGGAAAGAGAGAGTTTGTGGGAATTGGATTGCATGATGGCAAAGAGAGTGTTTGTGGGAATTGGATTGTATGCTGGGAAAGAGAGAGTTTATGCGAATTGGATTGTATGATGGGGGAAGAGAGAGATTGTGGGAATTGGATCGTATGATGGGGGAAGAGAGAGATTGTGTGAATTGGATCGTATGATGGTGAAGAGAGAGTTTCTGGGAATTGGATTGTATGATGGGAAAGAGAGAGTTTGTGGGAATTGGATTGTATTCTGGGAAAGAGAGAGTTTGTGGGAATTGGATTGTATGCTGGGAAAGAGAGTTTGTGGGAATTGGATTGTATGATGGGGAACAGAGAGTTTGTGGGAATTGGATTGTATGATGGGGGAAGAGAGAGTTTGTGGAATTGGATTGTATGATGGGAAAGAGAGAGTTTGTGGGAATTGGATTGTATGAAGGGAAAGAGAGAGTTTGTGGGAATTGGATTGTATGATGGGGAAAGAGAGAGTTTGTGGGAATTGGATTGTATGATGCGGAAAGAGAGAGTTTGTGAGAATTGGATTGTATGCTGGGGAAAGAGAGAGTTTGTGGGAATTGGATTGTATGCTGGGGAAAGAGAGAATTTGTGGGAATTGGATTGTATGATGGGGAAAGAGAGAGTTTGATGGAATTGGATTGTATGCTGGGAAAGAGAGAGTTTGTGGGAATTGGATTGTATGATGGGAAAGAGAGAGTTTGTGCAAATTGGATTGTATGATGGGGAAAGAGAGAGTTTGTGGAATTGGATTGTATGATGCGGAAAGAGAGAGTTTGTGGGAATTGGATTGTATGCTGGGGAAAGAGAGAGTTTGTGGGAATTGGATTGTATGCTGGGGAAAGAGAGAGTTTGTGGGAATTGGATTGTATGATGGGGAAAGAGAGAGTTTGTGGAAATTGGATTGTATGCTGGGAAAGAGAGAGTTTATGCGAATTGGATTGTATGATGGGGGAAGAGAGAAATTGTGGGAATTGGATTGTATGATGCGGAAAGAGAGAGTTTGTGGAAATTGGATTGCATGATGGGAAAGAGAGAGTTTGTGGGAATTGGATTGTATGATGGGAAAGAGAGAGTTTGTGGGAATTGGATTGTATGATGGGAAAGAGAGAGTTTGTGGGAATTGGATTGTATGCTGGGAAAGAGAGAGTTTATGCAAATTGGATTGTATGATGGGGAAGAGAGAGATTGTGGGAATTGAATTGTATGATGGGGAGGAGAGTGTTTGTGGGAGTTGGATTGTATGCTGGGGAAGAGAGAGTACATGTGAATTGGATTGTA
This sequence comes from Mobula birostris, assembly GCF_030028105.1. Classification (NCBI taxonomy): domain Eukaryota; kingdom Metazoa; phylum Chordata; class Chondrichthyes; order Myliobatiformes; family Myliobatidae; genus Mobula; species Mobula birostris. The sequence goes on from NW_027275923.1 coordinate 3,196, forward strand.
TGATGGGGGAAGAGAGAGATTGTGGGAATTGGATTGTATGATGGGGAGGAGAGAGTTTGTGGAATTGGATTGTATGATGGGGAACAGAGAGTTTGTGGGAATTGGATTGTATGATGGGGGAAGAGAGAGTCTGTGGGAATTGGATTGTATGCTGGGAAAGAGAGAGTTTGTGGGAATTGGATTGTACGATGGGGAACAGAGAGTTTGTGGGAATTGGATTGTATGATGGTGAAGAGAGAGTTTCTGGGAATTGGATTGTATGATGGGAGAGAGAGATTTTGTGGGAATTGGATTGTATGCTGGGAAAGAGAGAGTTTGTGGGAATTGGATTGTATGCTGGGAAAGAGAGAGTTTGTGGGAAGTGGATTGTATGATGGGGAACAGAGAGTTTGTGGGAATTGGATTGTATGATGGGGGAAGAGAGAGTTTGTGGGAATTGGATTGTATGATGGGAAAGAGAGAGTTTGTGGGAATTGGATTGTATGATGGGAAAGAGAGAGTTTGTGGGAATTGGATTGTATGATGGGGAAAGAGAGAGCTTGTGGGAATTTGATTGTATGATGCGGAAAGAGAGAGTTTCTGAGAATTGGATTGTATGCTGGGGAAAGAGAGAGTTTGCGGGCATTGGATTGTATGCTGGGGAAAGAGAGAGTTTGTGGGAATTGCATTGTGTGATGGGGAAAGATAGAGTTTGTTGGAATTGGATTGTATGCTGGGAAAGAGAGAGTTTATGGGAATTGGATTGTATGATGGGGGAAGAGAGAGATTGTGGGAATTGGATCGTATGATGGGGGGGAAGAGAGAGATTGTGTGAATTGGATCGTATGATGGTGAAGAGAGAGTTTCTGGGAATTGGATTGTATGATGGGAAAGAGAGAGTTTGTGGGAATTGGATTGTATTCTGGGAAAGAGAGAGTTTGTGGGAATTGGATTGTATGCTGGGAAAGAGAGTTTGTGGGAATTGGATTGTATGATGGGGAACAGAGAGTTTGTGGGAATTGGATTGTATGATGGGGAAGAGAGAGTTTGTGGGAATTGGATTGTATGATGGGAAAGAGAGAGTTTGTGGGAATTGGATTGTATGAAGGGAAAGAGAGAGTTTTTGGGAATTGGATTGTATGATGGGGAAAGAGAGAGTTTGTGGGAATTGGATTGTATGATGCGGAAAGAGAGAGTTTGTGAGAATTGGATTGTATGCTGGGGAAAGAGAGTTTGTGGGAATTGGATTGTATGCTGGGGATAGAGAGAATTTGTGGGAATTGGATTGTATGATGGGGAAAGAGAGAGTTTGATGGAATTGGATTGTATGCTGGGAAAGAGAGAGTTTGTGGGAATTGGATTGTATGATGGGAAAGCGAGAGTTTGTGGAAATTGGATTGTATGATGGGAAAGAGAGAGTTTGTGGGAATTGGGTTGTATGATGCGGAAAGAGATTTTGTGGGAATTGGATTGTATGCTGGGGAAGAGAGAGTTTGTGGGAATTGGATTGTATGCTGGGGAAAGAGAGAGTTTGTGGGAATTGGATTGTATGATGGGGCAAGAGAGAGTTTGTGGAAATTGGATTGTATGCTGGGACAGAGAGAGTTTATGCGAATTGGATTGTATGATGGGGGAAGAGAGAGATTGTGGGAATTGGATTGTATGATCGGGGAAGAGAGAAATTGTGGGAATTGGATTGTATGATGCGGAAAGAGAGAGTTTGTGGAAATTGGATTGTATGATGGGAAAGAGAGAGTTTGTGGGAATTGGATTGTATGATGGGAAAGAGAGAGTTTGTGGGAATTGGATTGTATGATGGGAAAGAGAGAGTTTGTGGGAATTGGATTGTATGCTGGGAAAGAGAGAGTTTATGCAAATTGGATTGTATGATGGGAAGAGAGAGATTGTGGGAATTGAATTGTATGATGGGGAGGAGAGAGTTTGTGGGAATTGGATTGTATGATGGGAAGAGAGTGTTTGTGGGAGTTGGATTGTATGCTGGGGAAGAGAGAGTACATGTGAATTGGATTGTATGATGGGGGAAGAGAGAGATTGTGGGAATTGGATTGTATGATGGGGAGGAGAGAGTTTGTGGGAATTGGATTGTATGATGGGGAACAGAGAGTTTGTGGGAATTGGATTGTATGATGGGGGAAGAGAGAGTCTGTGGGAATTGGATTGTATGCTGGGAAAGAGAGAGTTTGTGGGAATTGGATTGTACGATGGGGAACAGAGAGTTTGTGGGAATTGGATTGTATGATGGTGAAGAGAGGGTTTCTGGGAATTGGATTGTATGATGGGAGAGAGAGATTTTGTGGGAATTGGATTGTATGCTGGGAAAGAGAGAGTTTGTGGGAATTGGATTGTATGCTGGGAAAGAGAGAGTTTGTGGGAAGTGGATTGTATGATGGGGAACAGAGAGTTTGTGGGAATTGGATTGTATGATGGGGGAAGAGAGAGTTTGTGGAATTGGATTGTATGATGGGAAAGAGAGAGTTTGTGGGAATTGGATTGTATGATGGGATAGAGAGAGTTTGTGGGAATTGGATTGTATGATGGGGAAAGAGAGAGCTTGTGGGAATTTGATTGTATGATGCGGAAAGAGAGAGTTTCTGAGAATTGGATTGTATGCTGGGAAAGGGAGAGTTTGCGGGCATTGGATTGCATGCTGGGAAAGAGAGAGTTTGTGGGAATTGCATTGTGTGATGGGGAAAGATAGAGTTTGTTGGAATTGGATTGTATGCTGGGAAAGAGAGAGTTTATGGGAATTGGATTGTATGATGGGGAAGAGAGAGATTGTGGGAATTGGATTGTATGATGCGGAAAGAGAGAGTCTGTGGGAATTGGATTGTATGATGGGAAAGAGAGAGTTTGTGGGAATTGGATTGTATGATGGGAAAGAGAGAGTTTGTGGGAATTGGATTTTATGATGGGAAAGAGAGTGTTTGTGGGAATTGGATTGTATGCCGGGAAAGAGAGAGTTTATGCGAATTGGATTGTATGATGGGGGAAGAGAGAGATTGTGGGAATTGGATTGTATGAAGCGGAAAGAGAGAGTTTCTGGGAATTGGATTGTATGATGGAAAGAGAGAGTTTATGCGAATTGGATTATATGATGGGGGAAGAGAGAGATTGTGGGAATTGGATTGAATGATGGGGGAAGAGAGAGATTGTGGGAATTGGATTGTATGATGGGGAAAGAGAGAGTTTGTGGAAATTGGATTGTATGCTGGGACAGAGAGAGTTTATGCGAATTGGATTGTATGATGGGGAAGAGAGAGATTGTGGGAATTGGATTGTATGATCGGGGAAGAGAGAAATTGTGGGAATTGGATTGTATGATGCGGAAAGAGAGAGTTTGTGGAAATTGGATTGTATGATGGGAAAGAGAGAGTTTGTGGGAATTGGATTGTATGATGGGAAAGAGAGAGTTTGTGGGAATTGGATTGTATGATGGGAAAGAGAGAGTTTGTGGAATTGGATTGTATGCTGGGAAAGAGAGAGTTTATGCAAATTGGATTGTATGATGGGAAGAGAGAGATTGTGGGAATTGAATTGTATGATGGGGAGGAGAGAGTTTGTGGGAATTGGATTGTATGATGGAAGAGAGTGTTTGTGGGAGTTGGATTGTATGCTGGGGAAGAGAGAGTACATGTGAATTGGATTGTATGATGGGGGAAGAGAGAGATTGTGGAATTGGATTGTATGATGGGGAGGAGAGAGTTTGTGGGAATTGGATTGTATGATGGGGAACAGAGAGTTTGTGGGAATTGGATTGTATGATGGGGGAAGAGAGAGTCTGTGGGAATTGGATTGTATGCTGGGAAAGAGAGAGTTTGTGGGAATTGGATTGTACGATGGGGAACAGAGAGTTTGTGGGAATTGGATTGTATGATGGTGAAGAGAGGGTTTCTGGGAATTGGATTGTATGATGGGAGAGAGAGATTTTGTGGGAATTGGATTGTATGCTGGGAAAGAGAGAGTTTGTGGGAATTGGATTGTATGCTGGGAAAGAGAGAGTTTGTGGGAAGTGGATTGTATGATGGGGAACAGAGAGTTTGTGGGAATTGGATTGTATGATGGGGGAAGAGAGAGTTTGTGGGAATTGGATTGTATGATGGGAAAGAGAGAGTTTGTGGGAATTGGATTGTATGATGGGATAGAGAGAGTTTGTGGGAATTGGATTGTATGATGGGGAAAGAGAGAGCTTGTGGGAATTTGATTGTATGATGCGGAAAGAGAGAGTTTCTGAGAATTGGATTGTATGCTGGGGAAAGGGAGAGTTTGCGGGCATTGGATTGCATGCTGGGGAAAGAGAGAGTTTGTGGGAATTGCATTGTGTGATGGGGAAAGATAGAGTTTGTTGGAATTGGATTGTATGCTGGGAAAGAGAGAGTTTATGGGAATTGGATTGTATGATGGGGGAAGAGAGAGATTGTGGGAATTGGATTGTATGATGCGGAAAGAGAGAGTCTGTGGGAATTGGATTGTATGATGGGAAAGAGAGAGTTTGTGGGAATTGGATTGTATGATGGGAAAGAGAGAGTTTGTGGGAATTGGATTTTATGATGGGAAAGAGAGTGTTTGTGGGAATTGGATTGTATGCCGGGAAAGAGAGAGTTTATGCGAATTGGATTGTATGATGGGGGAAGAGAGAGATTGTGGGAATTGGATTGTATGAAGCGGAAAGAGAGAGTTTCTGGGAATTGGATTGTATGATGGGAAAGAGAGAGTTTATGCGAATTGGATTATATGATGGGGGAAGAGAGAGATTGTGGGAATTGGATTGAATGATGGGGGAAGAGAGAGATTGTGGGAATTGGATTGTGTGATGCGGAAAGAGAGAGTTTGTGGGAATTGGATTGTATGATTGGAAAGAGAGAGTTTGTGGTAATGGGATTGTATGATGGGAAAGAGAGAGTTTGTGGGAATTGGATTGTATTCTGGGAAAGAGAGAGTTTGTGGGAATTGGATTGTATTCTGGGAAAGAGAGAGTTTGTGGGAATTGGATTGTATGATGGGGAACAGAGAGTTTGTGGGAATTGGATTGTATGATGGGGGAAGAGAGAGTTTGTGGGAATTGGATTGTATGATGGGAAAGAGAGAGTTTGTGGGAATTGGATTGTATGAAGGGAAAGAGAGAGTTTGTGGGAATTGGATTGTATGATGGGGAAAGAGAGAGTTTGTGGGAATTGGATTGTATGATGCGGAAAGAGAGAGTTTGTGAGAATTGGATTGTATGCTGGGGAAAGAGAGAGTTTGTGGGAATTGGATTGTATGCTGGGGAAAGATAGAATTTGCGGGAATTGGATTGTATGATGGGGAAAGAGAGAGTTTGTTGGAATTGGATTGTATGCTGGGAAAGAGAGAGTTTATGCGAATTGGATTGTATGATGGGGAAGAGAGAGATTGTGGAAATTGGATTGTATGATGGGGGAAGAGAGAGATTGTGGGAATTGGATTGTATGATGCGGAAAGAGAGAGTTTGTGGGAATTGGATTGTATGATGGGAAAGAGAGAGTTTGTGGGAATTGGATTGTATGATGGGAAAGAGAGAGTTTGTGGGAATTGGATTGTATGATGGGAAAGAGAGTGTTTGTGGGAATTGGATTGTATGCTGGGAAAGAGAGAGATTTTGCGAATTGGATTGTATGATGGGGGAGGAGAGAGTTTGTGGGAATTGGATTGTATGCTGGGAAAGAGAGAGTTTATGCGAATTGGATTGTATGATGGGGAAGAGAGAGATTGTGGGAATTGGATTGAATGATGGGAAAGAGAGTGTTTGTGGGAGTTGGATTGTATGCTGGGAAAGAGAGAGTTTATGTGAATTGGATTTTATGATGGGTGAAGAGAGAGATTGTGGGAATTTGATTGTATGATGGGGAGGAGAGAGTTTGTGGGAATTGGATTGTATGATGGGAAAGAGAGTGTTTGTGGGAGTTGGATTGTATGCTGGGAAAGAGAGAGTATATGTGAATTGGATTGTATGATGGGGAAGAGAGAGATTGTGGGAATTGGATTGTACGATGGGGAGGAGAGAGTTTGTGGGAATTGGATTGTATGATGGGGAACAGAGAGTTTGTGGGAATTGGATTGTATGATGGTGAAGAGAGAGTTTCTGGGAATTGGATTGTATGATGGGAGAGAGAGATTTTGTGGGAATTGGATTGTATGCTGGGAAAGAGAGAGTTTGTGGGAATTGGATTGTATGCTGGGAAAGAGAGAGTTTGTGGGAAGTGGATTGTATGATGGGGAACAGAGAGTTTGTGGGAATTGGATTGTATGATGGGGGAAGAGAGAGTTTGTGGGAATTGGATTGTATGATGGGAAAGAGAGAGTTTGTGGGAATTGGATTGTATGATGGGATAGAGAGAGTTTGTGGGAATTGGATTGTATGATGGGGAAAGAGAGAGCTTGTGGGAATTTGATTGTATGATGCGGAAAGAGAGAGTTTCTGAGAATTGGATTGTATGCTGGGGAAAGAGAGAGTTTGCGGGCATTGGATTGCATGCTGGGGAAACAGAGAGTTTGTGGGAATTGCATTGTGTGATGGGGAAAGATAGAGTTTGTTGGAATTGGATTGTATGCTGGGAAAGAGAGAGTTTATGGGAATTGGATTGTATGATGGGGGAAGAGAGAGATTGTGGGAATTGGATTGTATGATGCGGAAAGAGAGAGTCTGTGGGAATTGGATTGTATGATGGGAAAGAGAGAGTTTGTGGGAATTGGATTGTATGATGGGAAAGAGAGAGTTTGTGGGAATTGGATTGTATGATGGGAAAGAGAGTGTTTGTGGGAATTGGATTGTATGCCGGGAAAGAGAGAGTTTATGCGAATTGGATTGTATGATGGGGGAAGAGAGAGATTGTGGGAATTGGATTGTATGAAGCGGAAAGAGAGAGTTTGTGGGAATTGGATTGTATGATGGGAAAGAGAGAGTTTATGCGAATTGGATTATATGATGGGGGAAGAGAGAGATTGTGGGAATTGGATTGAATGATGGGGGAAGAGAGAGATTGTGGGAATTGGATTGTGTGATGCGGAAAGAGAGAGTTTGTGGGAATTGGATTGTATGATTGGAAAGAGAGAGTTTGTGGTAATGGGATTGTATGATGGGAAAGAGAGAGTTTGTGGGAATTGGATTGTATTCTGGGAAAGAGAGAGTTTGTGGGAATTGGATTGTATGCTGGGAAAGAGAGAGTTTGTGGGAATTGGATTGTATGATGGGGAACAGAGAGTTTGTGGGAATTGGATTGTATGATGGGGGAAGAGAGAGTTTGTGGGAATTGGATTGTATGATGGGAAAGAGAGAGTTTGTGGGAATTGGATTGTATGAAGGGAAAGAGAGAGTTTGTGGGAATTGGATTGTATGATGGGGAAAGAGAGAGTTTGTGGGAATTGGATTGTATGATGCGGAAAGAGAGAGTTTGTGAGAATTGGATTGTATGCTGGGGAAAGAGAGAGTTTGTGGGAATTGGATTGTATGCTGGGGAAAGATAGAATTTGTGGGAATTGGATTGTATGATGGGGAAGAGAGAGATTGTGGAAATTGGATTGTATGATGGGGGAAGAGAGAGATTGTGGGAATTGGATTGTATGATGCGGAAAGAGAGAGTTTGTGGGAATTGGATTGTATGATGGGAAAGAGAGAGTTTGTGGGAATTGGATTGTATGATGGGAAAGAGAGAGTTTGTGGGAATTGGATTGTATGACGGGAAAGAGAGTGTTTGTGGGAATTGGATTGTATGCTGGGAAAGAGAGAGATTTTGCGAATTGGATTGTATGATGGGGGAGGAGAGAGTTTGTGGGAATTGGATTGTATGCTGGGAAAGAGAGAGTTTATGTGAATTGGATTTTATGATGGGTGAAGAGAGAGATTGTGGGAATTTGATTGTATGATGGGGAGGAGAGAGTTTGTGGGAATTGGATTGTATGTTGGGAAAGAGAGTGTTTGTGGGAGTTGGATTGTATGCTGGGAAAGAGAGAGTATATGTGAATTGGATTGTATGATGGGGAAGAGAGAGATTGTGGGAAATGGATTGTACGATGGGGAGGAGAGAGTTTGTGGGAATTGGATTGTATGATGGGGAACAGAGAGTTTGTGGGAATTGGATTGTATGATGGGGGAAGAGAGAGTCTGTGGGAATTGGATTGTACGCTGGGAAAGAGAGAGTTTGTGGGAATTGGATTGTACGATGGGGAACAGAGAGTTTGTGGGAATTGGATTGTATGATGGTGAAAAGAGAGTTTCTGGGAATTGGATTGTATGATGGGAAAGAGAGAGTTTATGCGAATTGGATTGTATGATGGGGAAGAGAGAGATTGTGGAAATTGGATTGTATGATGGGGGAAGAGAGAGATTGTGGGAATTGGATTGTATGATGCGGAAAGTGAGAGTTTGTGGGAATTGGATTGTATGATGGGAAAGAGAGAGTTTGTGGGAATTGGATTGTATGATGGGAAAGAGAGAGTTTGTGGGAATTGGATTGTATGATGGGAAAGAGAGTGTTTGTGGGAATTGGATTGTATGCTGGGAAAGAGAGAGATTTTGCGAATTGGATTGTATGATGGGGGAGGAGAGAGTTTGTGGGAATTGGATTGTATGCTGGGAAAGAGAGAGTTTATGCGAATTGGATTGTATGATGGGGAAGAGAGAGATTGTGGGAATTGAATAGAATGATGGGAAAGAGAGTGTTTGTGGGAGTTGGATTGTATGCTGGGAAAGAGAGAGTTTAGGTGAATTGGATTTTATGATGGGTGAAGAGAGAGATTGTGGGAATTTGATTGTATGATGGGGAGGAGAGAGTTTGTGGGAATTGGATTGTATGATGGGGAACAGAGAGTTTGTGGGAATTGGATTGTATGATGGGGGAAGAGAGAGTCTGTGGGAATTGGATTGTACGCTGGGAAAGAGAGAGTTTGTGGGAATTGGATTGTATGATGGTGAAAAGAGAGTTTCTGGGAATTGGATTGTATGATGTTAAAGAGAGAGTTTGTGGGAATTGGATTGTATGCTGGGAACGAGAGAGTTTGTGGGAATTGGATTGTATGCTGGGAAAGAGAGAGTTTGTGGGAATTGGATTGAATGATGGGGAACAGAGAGTTTGTGGGAATTGGATTGTATGATGGGGGAAGAGAGAGTTTGTGGGAATTGGATTGTATGATGGGAAAGAGAGAGTTTGTGGGAATTGGATTGTATGATGGGAAAGAAAGAGTTTGTGGGAATTGGATTGTATGATGGGGAAAGAGAGAGTATGTGGGAATTGGATTGTGTGATGCGGAAAGAGAGAGTTTGTGAGAATTGGATTGTATGCTGGGGAAAGAGAGAGTTTGTGGGCATTGGATTGTATGCTGGGGAAAGAGGGAGTTTGTGGGAATTGCATTGCATGATGGGGAAAGAGAGAGTTTGTTGGAATTGGATTGTATGCTGGGAAAGAGAGAGTTTATGCGAATTGGATTGTATGATGGGGGAAGAGAGAGATTGTGGGAATTGGATTGTATGATGGGGGAAGAGAGAGATTGTGGGAATTGGATTGTATGATGCGGAAAGAGAGAGTTTGTGGGAATTGGATTGTATGATGGGAAAGAGAGAGTTTGTGGGAATTGGATTGTATGATGGGAAAGAGAGAGTTTGTGGGAATTGGATTGTATGATGGGAAAGAGAGTGTTTGTGGAATTGGATTGTATGCTGGGAAAGAGAGAGTTTATGCGAATTGGATTGTATGATGGGGGAAGAGAGAGTTTGTGGGAATTGGATTGTATGATGCGGAAAGAGAGAGTTTGTGGGAATTGGATTGTATGATGGGGAAAGAGAGAGTTTGTGGGAATTGGATTGTATGCTGGGGAAGAGAGAGTTTATGCGAATTGAATTGTATGAGGGGGGAAGAGAGAGATTGTGGGAATTGGATTGAATGATGGGGGAAGAGAGAGATTGTGGGAATTGGATTGTGTGATGCGGAAAGAGAGAGTTTGTGGGAATTGGATTGTATGATTGGAAAGAGAGAGTTTGTGGTAATGGGATTGTATGATGGGAAAGAGAGAGATTGTGGGAATTGGATTGTATGATGGGGAAGAGAGAGATTGTGGGAATTGGATTGTATGATGGTGAAGAGAGAGTTTCTGGGAATTGGATTGTATGATGGGAGAGAGAGATTTTGTGGGAATTGGATTGTATGCTGGGAAAGAGAGAGTTTGTGGGAATTGGATTGTATGCTGGGAAAGAGAGAGTTTGTGGGAAGTGGATTGTATGATGGGGAACAGAGAGTTTGTGGGAATTGGATTGTATGATGGGGGAAGAGAGAGTTTGTGGGAATTGGATTGTATGATGGGAAAGAGAGAGTTTGTGGGAATTGGATTGTATGATGGGAAAGAGAGAGTTTGTGCGAATTGGATTGTATGATGGGGAAAGAGAGAGCTTGTGGGAATTTGATTGTATGATGCGGAAAGAGAGAGTTTCTGAGAATTGGATTGTATGCTGGGGAAAGAGAGAGTTTGCGGGCATTGGATTGTATGCTGGGGAAAGAGAGAGTTTGTGGGAATTGCATTGTGTGATGGGGAAGATAGAGTTTGTTGGAATTGGATTGTATGCTGGGAAAGAGAGAGTTTATGGGAATTGGATTGTATGATGGGGGAAGAGAGAGATTGTGGGAATTGGATTGTATGATGCGGAAAGAGAGAGTCTGTGGGAATTGGATTGTATGATGGGAAAGAGAGAGTTTGTGGGAATTGGATTGTATGATGGGAAAGAGAGAGTTTGTGGGAATTGGATTGTATGATGGGAAAGAGAGTGTTTTGTGGGAATTGGATTGTATGCCGGGAAAGAGAGAGTTTATGCGAATTGGATTGTATGATGGGGGAAGAGAGAGATTGTGGGAATTGGATTGTATGAAGCGGAAAGAGAGAGTTTGTGGGAATTGGATTGTATGATGGGAAAGAGAGAGTTTATGCGAATTGGATTATATGATGGGGGTAGAGAGAGATTGTGGGAATTGGATTGAATGATGGGGGAAGAGAGAGATTGTGGGAATTGGATTGTGTGATGCGGAAAGAGAGAGGTTGTGGGAATTGGATTGTATGATTGGAAAGAGAGAGTTTGTGGTAATGGGATTGTATGATGGGAAAGAGAGAGTTTGTGGGAATTGGATTGTATTCTGGGAAAGAGAGAGTTTGTGGGAATTGGATTGTATGCTGGGAAGAGAGAGTTTGTGGGAATGGATTGTATGATGGGGAACAGAGAGTTTGTGGGAATTGGATTGTATGATGGGGGAAGAGAGAGTTTGTGGGAATTGGATTGTATGATGGGAAAGAGAGAGTTTGTGGGAATTGGATTGTATGAAGGGAAAGAGAGAGTTTGTGGGAATTGGATTGTATGATGGGGAAAGAGAGAGTTTGTGGGAATTGGATTGTATGATGCGGAAAGAGAGAGTTTGTGAGAATTGGATTGTATGCTGGGGAAAGAGAGAGTTTGTGGGAATTGGATTGTATGCTGGGGAAAGATAGAATTTGTGGGAATTGGATTGTATGATGGGGAAGAGAGAGATTGTGGAAATTGGATTGTATGATGGGGAAGAGAGAGATTGTGGGAATTGGATTGTATGATGCGGAAAGAGAGAGTTTGTGGGAATTGGATTGTATGATGGGAAAGAGAGAGTTTGTGGGAATGGATTGTATGTGGGAAGAGAGAGTTTGTGGAATTGGATGTATGATGGGAAAGAGAGTGTTTGTGGGAATTGGAATGTATGCTGGGAAAGTGAGAGATTTTGCGAATTGGATTGTATGATGGGGGAGGAGAGAGTTTGTGGGAATTGGATTGTATGCTGGGAAAGAGAGAGTTTATGCGAATTGGATTGTATGATGGGGAAGAGAGAGATTGTGGGAATTGGATTGAATGATGGGAAAGAGAGTGTTTGTGGGAGTTGGATTGTATGCTGGGAAAGAGAGAGTTTATGTGAATTGGATTTTATGATGGGTGAAGAGAGAGATTGTGGGAATTTGATTGTATGATGGGAGGAGAGAGTTTGTGGGAATTGGATTGTATGATGGGAAAGAGAGTGTTTGTGGGAGTTGGATTGTATGATGGGGGAAGAGAGAGTCTGTGGGAATTGGATTGTACGCTGCGAAAAGAGAGAGTTTGTGGGAATTGGATTGTACGATGGGGAACAGAGAGTTTGTGGGAATTGGATTGTATGATGTGAAAAGAGAGTTTCTGGGAATTGGATTGTATGATGGGGAAGAGAGAGAGTGTGGAAATTGGATTTTATGATGGGGGAAGAGAGAGATTGTGGGAATTGGATTGTATGATGCGGAAAGAGAGAGTTTGTGGGAATTGGATTGTATGATGGGGGCAGAGAGAGTTTGTGGGAATTGGATTGTATGATGGGAAAGAGAGAGTTTGTGGGAATTGGATTGTATGATGGGAAAGAGAGAGTTTGTGGGAATTGGATTGTATGATGGGAAAGAGAGTGTTTGTGGGAATTGGATTGTATGCTGGGAAAGAGAGAGATTTTGCGATTGGATTGTATGATGGGGGAGGAGAGAGTTTGTGGGAATTGGATTGTATGCTGGGAAAGAGAGAGTTTATGCGAATTGGATTGTATGATGGGGAAGAGAGAGATTGTGGGAATTGGATTGAATGATGGGAAAGAGAGTGTTTGTGGGAGTTGGATTGTATGCTGGGAAAGAGAGAGTTTATGTGAATTGGATTTTATGATGGGTGAAGAGAGAGATTGTGGGAATTTGATTGTATGATGGGGAGGAGAGAGTTTGTGGGAATTGGATTGTATGATGGGAAAGAGAGTGTTTGTGGGAGTTGGATTGTATGCTGGGAAAGAGAGAGTATATGTGAATTGGGATTGTATGATGGGGAAGAGAGAGATTGTGGGAATTGGATTGTACGATGGGGAGGGAGAGAGTTGTGGGAATTGGAGTGTATGAGGGGGAACAGAGAGTTTGTGGGAATTGGATTGTATGATGGGGGAAGAGAGAGTCTGTGGGAATTGGATTGTACGCTGGGAAAGAGAGAGTTTGTGGGAATTGGATTGTACGATGGGGAACAGAGAGTTTGTGGAAATTGGATTGTATGATGGTGAAAAGAGAGTTTCTGGGAATTGGATTGTATGATGGGAAAGAGAGAGTTTGTGGGAATTGGATTGTATGCTGGGAAAGAGAGAGTTTGTGGGAATTGGATTGTATGCTGGGAAGAGAGAGTTTGTGGGAATTGGATTGAATGATGGGGAACAGAGAGTTTGTGGAATTGGATTGTATGATGGGGGAAGAGAGAGTTTGTGGGAATTGGATTGTCATGGGAAAGAGAGAGTTTGTGGGAATTGGATTGTATGATGGGAAGAGAGAGTTTATGCGAATTGGATTGTATGATGGGGAAGAGAGAGATTGTGGAAATTGGATTGTATGATGGGGGAAGAGAGAGATTGTGGGAATTGGATTGTATGATGCGAAAAGAGAGAGTTTGTGGGAATTGGATTGTATGATGGGAAAGAGGGAGTTTGTGGGAATTGGATTGTATGATGGAAAGAGAGAGTTGTGGGAATTGGATTGTATGATGGGAAAGAGAGTGTTTGTGGGAATTGATTGTATGCTGGGAAAGAGAGAGATTTTGCGAATTGGATTGTATGATGGGGGAGGAGAGAGTTTGTGGGAATTGGATTGTATGCTGGGAAAGAGAGAGTTTATGCGAATTGGGATTGTATGATGGGGGAAGAGAGAGATTGTGGGAATTGGATTGAATGATGGGAAAGAGAGTGTTTGTGGGAGTTGGATTGTATGCTGGGGAAAGAGAGAGTTTATGTGAATTGGAGTTTATGATGGGTGATGAGAGAGATTGTGGGAATTTGATTGTATGATGGGGAGGAGAGAGTTTGTGGGAATTGGATTGTATGATGGGAAAGAGAGTGTTTGGTGGGAGTTGGTTGTATGATGGGGAAGAGAGAGTCTGTGGGAATTGGATTGTACGCTGGGAAAGAGAGAGTTTGTGGGAATTGGATTGTACGATGGGGAACAGAGAGTTTGTGGGAATTGGATTGTATGATGTTGAAATGAGAGTTTCTGGGAATTGGATTGTATGATGGGGAAGAGAGAGATTGTGGAAATTGGATTGTATGATGGGGGAAGAGAGAGATTGTGGGAATTGGATTGTATGATGCGGAAAGAGAGAGTTTGTGGGAATTGGATTGTATGATGGGGGCAGAGAGAGTTTGTGGGAATTGGATTGTATGATGGGAAAGAGAGAGTTTGTGGGAATGGATTGTATGATGGGAAAGAGAGAGTTTGTGGGAATTGGATTGTATGATGGGAAAGAGAGTGTTTGTGGGAATTGGATTGTATGCTGGGAAAGAGAGAGATTTTGCGAATTGGATTGTATGATGGGGGGAGGAGTGAGTTGTGGGAATTGGATTGTATGCTGGGGAAAGAGAGAGTTTATGCGAATTGGATTGTATGATGGGGAAGAGAGAGATTGTGGGAATTGGATTGAATGATGGGAAAGAGAGTGTTTGTGGGAGTTGGATTGTATGCTGGGAAAGAGAGAGTTTATGTGAATTGGATTTTATGATGGGTGAAGAGAGAGATTGTGGGAATTTGATTGTATGATGGGGAGGAGAGAGTTTGTGGGAATTGGGTTGTATGATGGGAAAGAGAGTGTTTGTGGGAGTTGGATTGTATGCTGGGAAAGAGAGAGTTATTGTGAATTGGATTGTATGATGGGGAAGAGAGAGATTGTGGGAATTGGATTGTACGATGGGGAGGAGAGAGTTTGTGGGGAATTGGATTGTATGATGGGGGAACAGAGAGTTTGTGGGAATTGGATTGTATGATGGGGGAAGAGAGAGTCTGTGGGAATTGGATTGTACGCTGGGAAAGAGAGAGTTTGTGGGAATTGGATTGTACGATGGGGAACAGAGAGTTTGTGGGAATTGGATTGTATGATGGTGAAAAGAGAGTTTCTGGGAATTGGATTGTATGATGGAAAGAGAGAGTTTGTGGGAATTGGATTGTATGCTGGGAAAGAGAGAGTTTGTGGGAATTGGATTGTATGCTGGGAAAGAGAGAGTTTGTGGGAATTGGATTGAATGATGGGGAACAGAGAGTTTGTGGGAATTGGATTGGTATGATGGGGGAAGAGAGAGTTTGTGGGGAATTGGATTGTATGATGGGAAAGAGAGAGTTTGTGGGAATTGGATTGTATGATGGGAAGAGAGAGTTTATGCGAATCAGATTGTATGATGGGGAAGAGAGAGATTGTGGAAATTGGATTGTATGATGGGGGGAAGAGAGAGATTGTGGGAATTGGATTGTATGATGCGGAAAGAGAGAGTTTGTGGGAATTGGATTGTATGATGGGAAAGAGGGAGTTTGTGGGAATTGGATTGTATGATGGGAAAGAGAGAGTTTGTGGGAATTGGATTGTATGATGGGAAAGAGAGTGTTTGTGGGAATTGGATTGTATGCTGGGGAAAGAGAGAGATTTTGCGAATTGGATTGTATGATGGGGGAGGAGAGAGTTTGTGGGAATTGGATTGTATGCTGGGAAAGAGAGAGTTTATGCGAATTGGATTGTATGATGGGGAAGAGAGAGATTGTGGGAATTGGATTGAATGATGGGAAAGAGAGTGTTTGTGGGAGTTGGATTGTATGCTGGGAAAGAGAGAGTTTATGTGAATTGGATTTTATGATGGGTGAAGAGAGAGATTGTGGGAATTTGATTGTATGATGGGGGAGGAGAGAGTTTGTGGGAATTGGATTGTATGATGGGAAAGAGAGTGTTTGTGGGAGTTGGATTGTATGCTGGGAAAGAGAGTGTTTGTGGGAATTGGATTGTATGCTGGGAAAGTGAGAGATTTGCGAATTGGATTGTATGATGGGGGAGGAGAGAGTTTGTGGGAATTGGATTGTATGCTGGGAAAGAGAGAGTTTATGCGAATTGGATTGTATGATGGGGAAGAGAGAGATTGTGGGAATTGGATTGAATGATGGGAAAGAGAGTGTTTGTGGGAGTTGGATTGTATGCTGGGAAAGAGAGAGTTTATGTGAATTGGATTTTATGATGGGTGAAGAGAGAGATTGTGGGAATTTGATTGTATGATGGGGAGGAGAGAGTTTGTGGGAATTGGATTGTATGATGGGAAAGAGAGTGCTTGTGGGAGTTGGATTGTATGATGGGGGAAGAGAGAGTCTGTGGGAATTGGATTGTACGCTGGGAAAGAGAGAGTTTGTGGGAATTGGATTGTACGATGGGGAACAGAGAGTTTGTGGGAATTGGATTGTATGATGTTGAAATGAGAGTTTCTGGGAATTGGATTGTATGATGGGGAAGAGAGAGATTGTGGAAATTGGATTGTATGATGGGGGAAGAGAGAGATTGTGGGAATTGGATTGTATGATGGCGGAAAGAGAGAGTTTGTGGGAATTGGATTGTATGATGGGGGCAGAGAGAGTTTGTGGGAATTGGATTGTATGATGGGAAAGAGAGAGTTTGTGGGAATTGGATTGTAATGATGGGAAAGAGAGAGTTTGTGGGAATTGGATTGTATGAGGGGAAAGAGAGTGTTTGTGGGAATTGGATTGTATGCTGGGAAAGAGAGAGATTTTGCGAATTGGATTGTATGATGGGGGAGGAGAGAGTTTGTGGGAATTGGATTGTATGCTGGGAAAGAGAGAGTTTATGCGAATTGGATTGTATGATGGGGAAGAGAGAGATTGTGGGAATTGGATTGAATGATGGGAAAGAGAGTGGTTTGGTGGGAGTTGGATTGTATGCTGGGAAAGAGAGAGTATATGTGAATTGGATTGTATGATGGGGAAGAGAGAGATTGTGGGAATTGGATTGTACGATGGGGAGGAGAGAGTTTGTGGGAATTGGATTGTATGATGGGGAACAGAGAGTTTGTGGGAATTGGATTGTATGATGGGGGAAGAGAGAGTCTGTGGGAATTGGATTGTACGCTGGGAAAGAGAGAGTTTGTGGGAATTGGATTGTACGATGGGGAACAGAGAGGTTGGTGGGAATTGGATTGTATGATGGTGAAAAGAGAGTTTCTGGGAATTGGATTGTATGATGGAAAGAGAGAGTTTGTGGGAATTGGATTGTATGCTGGGAAAGAGAGAGTTTGTGGGAATTGGATTGTATGCTGGGAAAGAGAGAGTTTGTGGGAATTGGATTGAATGATGGGGAACAGAGAGTTTGTGGGAATTGGATTGTATGATGGGGGAAGAGAGAGTTTGTGGGAATTGGATTGTATGATGGGAAAGAGAGAGTTGTGGGAATTGGATTGTATGATGGGAAGAAGAGAGTTTATGCGAATTGGATTGTATGATGGGGAAGAGAGAGATTGTGGAAATTGGATTGTATGATGGGGGAAGAGAGAGATGTGGGAATTGGATTGTATGATGCGGAAAGAGAGTTTGTGGGAATTGGATTGTATGATGGGAAAGAGAGAGTTTGTGGGAATTGGATTGTATGATGGGAAAGAGAGAGTTTGTGGGAATGGGATTGTATGATGGGAAAGAGAGTGTTTGTGGGAATTGGATTGTATGCTGGGAAAGAGAGAGATTTTGCGAATTGGATTGTATGATGGGGGAGGAGAGAGTTTGTGGGAATTGGATTGTATGCTGGGAAAGAGAGAGTTTATGCGAATTGGATTGTATGATGGGGAAGAGAGAGATTGTGGGAATTGGATTGAATGATGGGAAAGAGAGTGTTTGTGGGAGTTGGATTGTATGCTGGGAAAGAGAGAGTTTATGTGAATTGGATTTTATGATGGGTGAAGAGAGAGATTGTGGGAATTTGATTGTATGATGGGGAGGAGAGAGTTTGTGGGAATTGGATTGTATGATGGGAAAGAGAGTGTTTGTGGGAGTTGGATTGTATGCTGGGAAAGAGAGAGTATATGTGAATTGGATTGTATGATGGGAAAGAGAGAGTTTGTGGGAATTGGATTGTATGATGGGAAAGAGAGAGTTTGTGGGAATTGGTTTGTATGATGGGGAAAGAGAGAGCTTGTGGGAATTTGATTGTATGATGCGGAAAGAGAGAGTTTCTGAGAATTGGATTGTATGCTGGGGAAAGAGAGAGTTTGCGGGCATTGGATTGTATGCTGGGGAAAGAGAGAGTTTGTGGGAATTGCATTGTGTGATGGGGAAAGATAGAGTTTGTTGGAATTGGATTGTATGCTGGGAAAGAGAGAGTTTATGGGAATTGGATTGTATGATGGGGGAAGAGAGAGATTGTGGGAATTGGATTGTATGATGCGGAAAGAGAGAGTCTGTGGGAATTGGATTGTATGATGGGAAAGAGAGAGTTTGTGGGAATTGGATTGTATGATGGGAAAGAGAGAGTTTGTGGGAATTGGATTGTATGATGGGAAAGAGAGTGTTTGTGGGAATTGGATTTTATGCCGGGAAAGAGAGAGTTTATGCGAATTGGATTGTATGATGGGGGAAGAGAGAGATTGTGGGAATTGGATTGTATGAAGTGGAAAGAGAGAGTTTGTGGGAATTGGATTGTATGATGGGAAAGAGAGAGTTTATGCGAATTGGATTATATGATGGGGGAAGAGAGAGATTGTGGGAATTGGATTGAATGATGGGGAAGAGAGAGATTGTGGGAATTGGATTGTGTGATGCGGAAAGAGAGAGTTTGTGGGAATTGGATTGTATGATTGGAAAGAGAGAGTTTGTGGTAATGGGATTGTATGATGGGAAAGAGAGAGTTTGTGGGAATTGGATTGTATTCTGGGAAAGAGAGAGTTTGTGGGAATTGGATTGTATGCTGGGAAAGAGAGAGTTTGTGGGAATTGGATTGTATGATGGGGAACAGAGAGTTTGTGGGAATTGGATTGTATGATGGGGGAAGAGAGAGTTTGTGGGAATTGGATTGTATGATGGGAAAGAGAGAGTTTGTGGGAATTGGATTGTATGAAGGGAAAGAGAGAGTTTGTGGGAATTGGATTGTATGATGGGGAAAGAGAGAGTTTGTGGGAATTGGATTGTATGATGCGGAAAGAGAGAGTTTGTGAGAATTGGATTGTATGCTGGGGAAAGAGAGAGTTTGTGGGAATTGGATTGTATGCTGGGGAAAGATAGAATTTGTGGGAATTGGATTGTATGATGGGGAAAGAGAGAGTTTGTTGGAATTGGATTGTATGCTGGGAAAGAGAGAGTTTATGCGAATTGGATTGTATGATGGGGAAGAGAGAGATTGTGGAAATTGGATTGTATGATGGGGGAAGAGAGAGATTGTGGGAATTGGATTGTATGATGCGGAAAGAGAGAGTTTGTGGGAATTGGATTGTATGATGGGAAAGAGAGTGTTTGTGGGAATTGGATTGTATGCTGGGAAAGAGAGAGATTTTGCGAATTGGATTGTATGATGGGGGAGGAGAGAGTTTGTGGGAATTGGATTGTATGCTGGGAAAGAGAGAGTTTATGCGAATTGGATTGTATGATGGGGAAGAGAGAGATTGTGGGAATTGGATTGAATGATGGGAAAGAGAGTGTTTGTGGGAGTTGGATTGTATGCTGGGAAAGAGAGAGTTTATGTGAATTGGATTTTATGATGGGTGAAGAGAGAGATTGTGGGAATTTGATTGTATGATGGGGAGGAGAGAGTTTGTGGGAATTGGATTGTATGATGGGAAAGAGAGTGTTTGTGGGAATTGGATTGTATGCTGGGAAAGAGAGAGATTTTGCGAATTGGATTGTATGATGGGGGAGGAGAGAGTTTGTGGGAATTGGATTGTATGCTGGGAAAGAGAGAGTTTATGCGAATTGGATTGTATGATGGGGAAGAGAGAGATTGTGGGAATTGGATTGAATGATGGGAAAGAGAGTGTTTGTGGGAGTTGGATTGTATGCTGGGAAAGAGAGAGTTTATGTGAATTGGATTTTATGATGGGTGAAGAGAGAGATTGTGGGAATTTGATTGTATGATGGGGAGGAGAGAGTTTGTGGGAATTGGATTGTATGATGGGAAAGAGAGAGTATATGTGAATTGGATTGTATGATGGGGAAGAGAGAGATTGTGGGAATTGGATTGTACGATGGGGAGGAGAGAGTTTGTGGGAATTGGATTGTATGATGGGGAACAGAGAGTTTGTGGGAATTGGATTGTATGATGGGGGAAGAGAGTGTCTGTGGGAATTGGATTGTACGCTGGGAAAGAGAGAGTTTTTGGGAATTGGATTGTACGATGGGGAACAGAGAGTTTGTGGGAATTGGATTGTATGATGTTGAAAAGAGAGTTTCTGGGAATTGGATTGTATGATGGGAAAGAGAGAGTTTATGCGAATTGGATTGTATGATGGGGAAGAGAGAGATTGTGGAAATTGGATTGTATGATGGGGGAAGAGAGAGATTGTGGTAATTGGATTGTATGATGCGGAAAGAGAGAGTTTGTGGGAATTGGATTGTATGATGGGAAAGAGAGAGTTTGTGGGAATTGGATTGTATGATGGGAAAGAGAGAGTTTGTGGGAATTGGGTTGTATGATGGGAAAGAGAGTGTTTGTGGGAATTGGATTGTATGCTGGGAAAGAGAGAGATTTTGCGAATTGGATTGTATGATGGGGGAGGAGAGAGTTTGTGGGAATTGGATTGTATGCTGGGAAAGAGAGAGTTTATGCGAATTGGATTGTATGATGGGGAAGAGAGAGATTGTGGGAATTGGATTGAATGATGGGAAAGAGAGTGTTTGTGGGAGTTGGATTGTATGCTGGGAAAGAGAGAGTTTATGTGAATTGGATTTTATGATGGGTGAAGAGAGAGATTGTGGGAATTTGATTGTATGATGGGGAGGAGAGAGTTTGTGGGAATTGGATTGTATGATGGGAAAGAGAGTGTTTGTGGGAGTTGGATTGTATGCTGGGAAAGAGAGAGTATATGTGAATTGGATTGTATGATGGGGAAGAGAGAGATTGTGGGAATTGGATTGTACGATGGGGAGGAGAGAGTTTGTGGGAATTGGATTGTATGATGGGGAACAGAGAGTTTGTGGGAATTGGATTGTATGATGGGGGAAGAGAGAGTCTGTGGGAATTGGATTGTACGCTGGGAAAGAGAGAGTTTGTGGGAATTGGATTGTACGATGGGGAACAGAGAGTTTGTGGGAATTGGATTGTATGATGGTGAAAAGAGAGTTTCTGGGAATTGGATTGTATGATGGGAAAGAGAGAGTTTGTGGGAATTGGACTGTATGCTGGGAAAGAGAGAGTTTGTGGGAATTGGATTGTATGCTGGGAAAGAGAGAGTTTGTGGGAATTGGATTGAATGATGGGGAACAGAGAGTTTCTGGGAATTGGATTGTATGATGGGGGAAGAGAGAGTTTGTGGGAATTGGATTGTATGATGGGAAAGAGAGAGTTTGTGGGAATTGGATTGTATGATGGGAAAGAGAGAGTTTGTGGGAATTGGATTGTATGATGGGGAAAGAGAGAGTATGTGGGAATTGGATTGTGTGATGCGGAAAGAGAGAGTTTGTGAGAATTGGATCGTATGCTGGGGAAAGAGAGAGTTTGTGGGCATTGGATTGTATGCTGGGGAAAGAGGGAGTTTGTGGGAATTGCATTGCATGATGGGGAAAGAGAGAGTTTGTTGGAATTGGATTGTATGCTGGGAAAGAGAGAGTTTGTGGGAATTGGATTGTATGATGGGAAAGAGAGAGTTTGTGGGAATTGGATTGTATGATGGGAAAGAGAGTGTTTGTGGGAATTGGATTGTATGCTGGGAAAGAGAGAGTTTATGCGAATTGGATTATATGATGGGGGAAGAGAGAGTTTGTGGGAATTGGATTGCATGATGCGGAAAGAGAGAGTTTGTGGGAATTGGATTGTATGATGGGGAAAGAGAGAGTTTGTGGGAATTGGATTGTATGCTGGGGAAGAGAGAGTTTATGCGAATTGGATTGTATGATGGGGGAAGAGAGAGATTGTGGGAATTGGATTGAATGATGGGGGAAGAGAGAGATTGTGGGAATTGGATTGTGTGATGCGGAAAGAGAGAGTTTGTGGGAATTGGATTGTATGATTGGAAAGAGAGAGTTTGTGGTAATGGGATTGTATGATGGGAAAGGAGAGATTGTGGGAATTGGATTGTATGATGGGGGAAGAGAGAGATTGTGGGAATTGGATCGTATGATGGTGAAGAGAGAGTTTCTGGGAATTGGATTGTTTGATGGGAAAGAGAGAGTTTGTGGGAATTGGATTGTATGATGGGGAACAGAGAGTTTGTGGGAATTGGATTGTATGCTGGGGAAAGAGAGAGTTTGTGGGAATTGGATTGTATGCTGGGGAAAGAGAGAATTTGTGGGAATTGGATTGTATGATGGGGAAAGAGAGAGTTTGTTGGAATTGGATTGTATGCTGGGAAAGAGAGAGTTTGTGGGAATTGGATTGTATGATGGGAAAGAGAGTGTTTGTGGGAGTTGGATTGTATGCTGGCAAAGAGAGAGTATATGTGAATTGGATTGTATGATGGGGAAGAGAGAGATTGTGGGAATTGGATTGTACGATGGGGAGGAGAGAGTTTGTGCGAATTGGATTGTATGATGGGGAACAGAGAGTTTGTGGGAATTGGATTGTATGATGGGGGAAGAGAGAGTTTGTGGGAATTGGATTGTATGCTGGGAAAGAGAGAGTTTGTGGGAATTGGATTGTACGATGGGGAACAGAGAGTTTGTGGGAATTGGATTGTATGATGGTGAAAAGAGAGTTTCTGGGAATTGGATTGTATGATGGGAAAGAGAGAGTTTGTGGGAATTGGATTGTATGCTGGGAAAGAGAGAGTTTGTGGGAATTGGATTGTATGCTGGGAAAGAGAGAGTTTGTGGGAATTGGATTGTATGATGGGGAACAGAGAGATTGTGGGAATTGAATTGTATGATGGGGGAAGAGAGAGTTTGTGGGAATTGGATTGTATGATGGGAAAGAGAGAGTTTGTGGGAATTGGATTGTATGATGGGAAAGAGAGAGAATGTGGGAATTGGATTGTATGATGGGGAAAGAGAGAGTATGTGGGAATTGGATTGTATGATGTGGAAAGGGAGAGTTTGTGAGAATTGGATTGTATGCTGGGGAAAGAGAGAGTTTGTGGGCATTGGATTGTATGCTGGGGAAAGAGAGAGTTTGTGGGAATTGCATTGTATGATGCGGAAAGAGAGAGTTTGTTGGAATTGGATTGTATGCTGGGAAAGAGAGAGTTTATGCGAATTGGATTGTCTGATGGGGGAAGAGAGAGATTGTGGGAATTGGATTGTATGATGGGGGAAGAGAGAGATTGTGGGAATTGGATTGTATGATGCGGAAAGAGAGAGTTTGTGGGAATTGGATTGTATGATGGGAAAGAGAGAGTTTGTGGGAATTGGATTGTATGATGGGAAAGAGAGAGTTTGTGGGAATTGGATTGTATGATGGGAAAGAGAGTGTTTGTGGGAATTGGATTGTATGCTGGGAAAGAGAGAGTTTATGCGAATTGGATTGTATGATGGGGGAAGAGAGAGATTGTGGGAATTGGATTGTATGATGCGGAAAGAGAGAGTTTGTGGGAATTGGATTGTATGATGGGGAAAGAGAGAGTTTGTGGGAATTGGATTGTATGCTGGGAAAGAGAGAGTTTATGCGAATTGGATTGTATGATGGGGGAAGAGAGAGATTGTGGGAATTGGATTGAATGATGGGGGAAGAGAGAGATTGTGGGAAGTGGATTGTGTGATGCGGAAAGAGAGAGTTTGTGGGAATTGGATTGTATGATTGGAAAGAGAGAGTTTGTGGTAATGGGATTGTATGATGGGAAAGAGAGAGTTTGTGGGAATTGGATTGTATGATGGCAAAGGGGGTGTTTGTTGGAATTGGATTGTATGCTGGGAAAGAGAGGGTTTATGCGAATTGGATTGTATGATGGGGGAAGAGAGAGATTGTGGGAATTGGATCGTATGATGGAGAAGAGAGAGTTTCTGGGAATGGGATTGTATGATGGGAAAGAGAGAGTTTGTGGGAATTGGATTGTATTCTGGGAAAGAGAGAGTTTGTGGGAATTGGATTGTATGCTGGGAAAGAGAGAGTTTGTGGGAATTGGATTGTATGATGGGGAACAGAGAGTTTGTGGGTATTGGATTGTATGATGGGGGAAGAGAGAGTTTGTGGGAATTGGATTGTATGATGGGAAAGAGAGAGTTTGTGGGAATTGTATTGTATGATGGGAAAGAGAGAGTTTGTGGGAATTGGATTGTATGATGGGGAAAGAGAGAGTTTGTGGGAATTGGATTGTATGATGCGGAAAGAGAGAGTTTGTGAGAATTGGATTGTATGCTGGGGAAAGAGAGAGTTTGTGGGAATTGGATTGTATGCTGGGGAAAGAGAGAATTTGTGGGAATTGGATTGTATGATGGGGAAAGAGAGAGTTTGTTGGAATTGGATTGTATGCTGGGAAAGAGAGAGTTTATGCGAATTGGATTGTATGATGGGGGAAGAGAGAGATTGTGGGAATTGGATTGAATGATGGGGGAAGAGAGAGATTTTGGGAATTGGATTGTGTGATGCGGAAAGAGAGAGTTTGTGGGAATTGGATTGTATGATTGGAAAAAGAGAGTTTGTGGTAATAGGATTGTATGATGGGAAAGAGAGAGTTTGTGGGAATTGGATTGTATGATGGCAAAGGGAGTGTTTGTTGGAATTGGATTGTATGCTGGGAAAGAGAGAGTTTATGCGAATTGGATTGTATGATGGGGGAAGAGAGAGATTGTGGGAATTGGATTGTATGATGGGGAAGAGAGAGATTGTGGGAATTGGATCGTATGATGGTGAAGAGAGAGTTTCTGGGAATTGGATTGTATGATGGGAAAGAGAGAGTTTGTGGGAATTGGATTGTATTCTGGGAAAGAGAGAGTTTGTGGGAATTGGATTGTATGATGGGAAAGAGAGAGTTTGTGGGAATTGGATTGTATGATGGGAAAGAGAGTGTTTGTGGGAATTGGATTGTATGCTGGGAAAGAGAGAGTTTATGCGAATTGGATTGTATGATGGGGGAAGAGAGAGATTGTGGGAATTGGATTGTATGATGCGGAAAGAGAGAGTTTGTGGGAATTGGATTGTATGATGGGGAAAGAGAGAGTTTGTGGGAATTGGATTGTATGCTGGGAAAGAGAGAGTTTATGCGAATTGGATTGTATGATGGGGGAAGAGAGAGATTGTGGGAATTGGATTGAATGATGGGGGAAGAGAGAGATTGTGGGAAGTGGATTGTGTGATGCGGAAAGAGAGAGTTTGTGGGAATTGGATTGTATGATTGGAAAGAGAGAGTTTGTGGTAATGGGATTGTATGATGGGAAAGAGAGAGTTTGTGGGAATTGGATTGTATGATGGCAAAGGGGGTGTTTGTTGGAATTGGATTGTATGCTGGGAAAGAGAGGGTTTATGCGAATTGGATTGTATGATGGGGGAAGAGAGAGATTGTGGGAATTGGATCGTATGATGGAGAAGAGAGAGTTTCTGGGAATGGGATTGTATGATGGGAAAGAGAGAGTTTGTGGGAATTGGATTGTATTCTGGGAAAGAGAGCGTTTGTGGGAATTGGATTGTATGCTGGGAAAGAGAGAGTTTGTGGGAATTGGATTGTATGATGGGGAACAGAGAGTTTGTGGGTATTGGATTGTATGATGGGGGAAGAGAGAGTTTGTGGGAATTGGATTGTATGATGGGAAAGAGAGAGTTTGTGGGAATTGTATTGTATGATGGGAAAGAGAGAGTTTGTGGGAATTGGATTGTATGATGGGGAAAGAGAGAGTTTGTGGGAATTGGATTGTATGATGCGGAAAGAGAGAGTTTGTGAGAATTGGATTGTATGCTGGGGAAAGAGAGAGTTTGTGGGAATTGGATTGTATGCTGGGGAAAGAGAGAATTTGTGGGAATTGGATTGTATGATGGGGAAAGAGAGAGTTTGTTGGAATTGGATTGTATGCTGGGAAAGAGAGAGTTTATGCGAATTGGATTGTATGATGGGGGAAGAGAGAGATTGTGGGAATTGGATTGAATGATGGGGGAAGAGAGAGATTTTGGGAATTGGATTGTGTGATGCGGAAAGAGAGAGTTTGTGGGAATTGGATTGTATGATTGGAAAAAGAGAGTTTGTGGTAATAGGATTGTATGATGGGAAAGAGAGAGTTTGTGGGAATTGGATTGTATGATGGCAAAGGGAGTGTTTGTTGGAATTGGATTGTATGCTGGGAAAGAGAGAGTTTATGCGAATTGGATTGTATGATGGGGGAAGAGAGAGATTGTGGGAATTGGATTGTATGATGGGGAAGAGAGAGATTGTGGGAATTGGATCGTATGATGGTGAAGAGAGAGTTTCTGGGAATTGGATTGTATGATGGGAAAGAGAGAGTTTGTGGGAATTGGATTGTATTCTGGGAAAGAGAGAGTTTGTGGGAATTGGATTGTATGCTGGGAAAGAGAGAGTTTGTGGGAATTGGATTGTATGATGGGGAACAGAGAGTTTGTGGGTATTGGATTGTATGATGGGGGAAGAGAGAGTTTGTGGGAATTGGATTGTATGATGGGAAAGAGAGAGTTTGTGGGAATTGGATTGTATGATGGGAAAGAGAGAGTTTGTGGGAATTGGATTGTATGATGGGGAAAGAGAGAGTTTGTGGGAATTGGATTGTATGATGCGGAAAGAGAGAGTTTGTGAGAATTGGATTGTATGCTGGGGAAAGAGGGAGTTTGTGGGAATTGGATTGTATGCTGGGGAAAGAGAGAATTTGTGGGAATTGGATTGTATGATGCGGAAAGAGAGAGTTTGTGGGAATTGGATTGTATGATGGGAAAGAGAGAGTTTGTGGGAATTGGATTGTATGATGGGAAAGAGAGAGTTTGTGGGAATTGGATTGTATGATGGGAAAGAGAGTGTTTGTGGGAATTGGATTTTATGCTGGGAAAGAGAGAGATTATGCGAATTGGATTGTATGATGAGGGAAGAGAGAGATTGTGGGAATTGGATTGTATGGTAGGGGAAGAGAGAGATTGTGGGAATTGGATCGTATGATGGTGAAGAGAGAGTTTCTGGGAATTGGATTTTATGATGGGAAAGAGAGAGTTTCTGGGAATTGGATTGTATGCGGGGAAAGAGAGAGTTTGTGGGAATTGGATTGTATGATGGGGAACAGAGAGTTTGTGGGAATTGGATTGTATGATGGGGGAAGAGAGAGTTTGTGGGAATTGGATTGTATGATGGGAAAGAGAGAGTTTGTGGGAATTGGACTGTATGATGGGAAAGAGAGAGTTTGTGGGAATTGGATTGTATGATGGGGAAAGAGAGAGTTTGTGGGAATTGGATTGTATGATGCGGAAAGAGAGAGTTTGTGAGAATTTGATTGTATTCTGGGGAAAGAGAGAGTTTCTGGGAATTGGATTGTATGATTGGAAAGAGAGAGTTTGTGGTAATGGGATTGTATGATGGGAAAGAGAGAGTTTGTGGGAATTGGATTGTATGATGGCAAAGAGAGTGTTTGTTGGAATTGGATTGTATGCTGGGAAAGAGAGAGTTTATGCGAATTGGATTGTATGATGGGGGAAGAGAGAGATTGTGGGAATTGGATTGTATGATGGGGAAGGGAGAGATTGTGGGAATTGGATCGTATGATGGTGAAGAGAGAGTTTCTGGGAATTGGATTGTATGATGGGAAAGAGAGAGTTTGTGGGAATTGGATTGTATTCTGGGAAAGAGAGAGTTTGTGGGAATTGGATTGTATGCTGGGAAAGAGAGAGTTTGTGGGAATTGGATTGTATGATGGGGAACAGAGAGTTTGTGGGAATTGGATTGTATGATGGGGGAAGAGAGAGTTTGTGGGAATTGGATTGTATGATGGGAAAGAGAGAGTTTGTGGGAATTGGATTGTATGATGGGGAAAGAGAGAGTTTGTGGGAATTGGATTGTATGATGCGGAAAGAGAGAGTTTGTGAGAATTGGATTGTATGCTGGGGAAAGAGAGAGTTTGTGGGAATTGGATTGTATGCTGGGGAAAGAGAGAATTTGTGGGAATTGGATTGTATGATGGGGAAAGAGAGAGTTTGTTGGAATTGGATTGTATGCTGGGAAAGAGAGAGTTTATGCGAATTGGATTGTATGATGGGGGAAGAGAGAGATTGTGGGAATTGGATTGTATGGTAGGGGAAGAGAGGGATTGTGGGAATTGGATCGTATGATGGTGAAGAGAGAGTTTCTGGGAATTGGATTGTATGATGGGAAAGAGAGAGTTTGTGGGAATTGGATTGTATGCTGGGAAAGAGAGAGTTTGTGGGAATTGGATTGTATGCTGGGAAAGAGAGAGTTTGTGGGAATTGGATTGTATGATGGGAAAGAGAGAGTTTGTGTGAATTGGACTGTATGATGGGAAAGAGAGAGTTTGTGGGAATTGGATTGTATGCTGGGGAAAGAGAGAGTTTGTGGGAATTGGATTGTATGCTGGGGAAAGAGAGAGTTTGTGGGAATTGGATTGTATGATGGGGAAAGAGAGAGTTTGTTGGAGTTGGATTGTATGCTGGGAAAGAGAGAGTTTATGCGAATTGGATTGTATGATGGGGGAAGAGAGAGATTGTGGGAATTGGATTGTATGATGGGGAAGAGAGAGATTGTGGGAATTGGATTGTATGATGCGGAAAGGGAGAGTTTGTGGGAATTGGATTGTATGATGGGAAAGAGAGAGTTTGTGGGAATTGGATTGTATGATGGGAAAGAGAGAGTTTGTGGGAATTGGATTGTATGATGGGAAAGAGTGTGTTTGTGGGAATTGGATTGAATGGTGGGAAAGAGAGTGTTTGTGGGAGTTGGATTGTATGCTGGGAAAGAGAGAGTTTATATGAATTAGATTGTATGATGGGTGAAGAGAGAGATTGTGGGAATTGGATTGTATGATGGGGAGGAGAGAGTTTGTGGGAATTGGATTGTATGATGGGAAAGAGAGTGTTTGTGGGAATTGGATTGTGTGCTGGGAAAGAGAGAGTTTGTGGGAATTGGATTGTATGCTGGGAAAGAGAGAGTTTGTGGGAATTGGATTGTATGCTGGGAAAGAGAGAGTTTGTGGGAATTGGATTGTATGCTGGGAAAGAGAGAGTTTGTGGGAATTGGATTGTATGATGGGGAACAGAGAGTTTGTGGGAATTGGATTGTATGATGGGGAAGAGAGAGCTTGTGGGAATTGGATTGTATGATGGGAAAGAGAGAGTTTGTGGGAATTGGACTGTATGATGGGAAAGAGAGAGTTTGTGGGAATTGGATTGTATGATGGGGAAAGAGAGAGTTTGTGGGAATTCGGTTGTATGATGCGGAAATAGAGAGTTTGTGGGAATTGGATTGTATGATGGGGAAGAGAGAGATTGTGGGAATTGGATTGAATGGTGGGAAAGAGAGTGTTTGTGGAAGTTGGATTGTATGCTGGGAAAGAGAGAGTTTATATGAATTAGATTGTATGATGGGTGAAGAGAGAGATTGTGGGAATTGGATTGTATGATGGGGAGGAGAGAGTTTGTGGGAATTGGATTGTATGATGGGAAAGAGAGTGTTTGTGGGAGTTGGATTGTATGCTGGGAAAGAGAGAGTATATGTGAATTGGATTGTATGATGGGAAGAGAGAGATTGTGGGAATTGGATTGTACGATGGGGAGGAGAAAGTTTGTGGGAATTGGATTGTATGATGGGGAACAGAGAGTTTGTGGGAATTGGATTGTATGATGGGGGAAGAGAGAGTCTGTGGGAATTGGATTGTATGCTGGGGAAAGAGAGAGTTTGTGGGAATAGGATTGTATGATGGGAAAGAGAGAGTTTATGCGAATTGGATTGCATGATGGGGGAAGAGAGAGATTGTGGGAATTGGATTGAATGATGGGGGAAGAGAGAGATTGTGGGAATTGGATTGTGTGATGCGGAAAGAGAGAGTTTGTGGGAATTGGATTGTATGATTGGAAAGAGAGAGTTTGTGGTAATGGGATTGTATGATGGGAAAGAGAGAGTTTGTGGGAATTGGATTGTATGATGGCAAAGAGATTGTTTGTGGGAATTGGATTGTATGCTGGGAAAGAGAGAGTTTATGCGAATTGGATTGTATGATGGGGGAAGAGAGAGATTGTGGGAATTGGATTGTATGATGGGGAGGAGAGAGTTTGTGGGAATTGGATTGTATGATGGGAAAGAGAGTGTTTGTGGGAGTTGGATTGTATGCTGGGAAAGAGAGAGTATATGTGAATTGGATTGTATGATGGGGAAGAGAGAGATTGTGGGAATTGGATTGTACGATGGGGAGGAGAGAGTTTGTGGGAATTGGATTGTATGATGGGGAACAGAGAGTTTGTGGAAATTGGATTGTATGATGGGGGAAGAGAGAGTCTGTGGGAATTGGTTTGTATGCTGGGAAAGAGAGAGTTTGTGGGAATTGGATTGTACGATGGGGAACAGAGAGTTTGTGGGAATTGGATTGTATGATGGTGAACAGAGAGTTTGTGGGAATTGGATTGTATGATGGGAAAGAGAGAGTTTGTGGGAATTGGATTGTATGCTGGGAACGAGAGAGTTTGAGGAAATTGGACTGTATGCTGGGAAAGAGAGAGTTTGTGGGAATTGGATTGTATGATGGGGAACAGAGAGTTTGTGGGAATTGGATTGTATGATGGGGGAAGAGAGAGTTTGTGGGAATTGGATTGTATGATGGGAAAGAGAGAGTTTATGTGAATTGGATTGTATGATGGGGGAAGAGAGAGATTGTGGGAATTGGATTGTATGATGCGGAAAGAGAGAGTTTGTGGGAATTGGATTGTATGATGGGGAAAGAGAGAGTTTGTGGGAATTGGATTGTATGCTGGGAAAGAGAGAGTTTATGCGAATTGGATTGTATGATGGGGGAAGAGAGAGATTGTGGGAATTGGATTGAATGATGGGGGAAGAGAGAGATTGTGGGAATTGGATTGTGTGATGCGGAAAGAGAGAGTTTGTGGGAATTGGATTGTATGATTGGAAAGAGAGAGTTTGTGGTAATGGGATTGTATGATGGGAAAGAGAGAGTTTGTGGGACTTGGATTGTATGATGGCAAAGAGAGTGTTTGTTGGAATTGGATTGTATGCTGGGAAAGAGAGAGTTTATGCGAATTGGATTGTATGATGGGGGAAGAGAGAGATTGTGGGAATTGGATTGTATGATGGGGAAGAGAGAGATTGTGGGAATTGGATTGAATGATGGGGGAAGAGAGAGATTGTGGGAATTGGATTGTGTGATGCGGAAAGTGAGAGTTTGTGGGAATTGGATTGTATGATTGGAAAGAGAGAGTTTGTGGTAATGGGATTGTATGATGGGAAAGGGAGAGTTTGTGGGAATTGGATTGTATGATGGCAAAGGGAGTGTTTGTTGGAATTGGATTGTATGCTGGGAAAGAGAGAGTTTATGCGAATTGGATTGTATGATGGGGGAAGAGAGAGATTGTGGGAATTGGATCGTATGATGGTGAAGAGAGAGTTTCTGGGAATTGGATTGTATGATGGGAAAGAGAGAGTTTGTGGGAATTGGATTGTATTCTGGGAAAGAGAGAGTTTGTGGGAATTGGATTGTATGCTGAGAAAGAGAGAGTTTGTGGGAATTGGATTGTATGATGGGGTACAGAGAGTTTGTGGGTATTGGATTGTATGATGGGGGAAGAGAGAGTTTGTGGGAATTGGATTGTATGATGGGAAAGAGAGAGTTTGTGGGAATTGGATTGTATGATGGGAAAGAGAGAGTTTGTGGGAATTGGATTGTATGATGGGGAAAGAGAGAGTTTTGTGGGAATTGGATTGCATGATGCTGAAAGAGAGAGTTTGTGAGAATTGGATTGTATGCTGGGGAAAGGGAGAGTTTGTGGGAATTGGATTGTATGCTGGGGAAAGAGAGAATTTGTGGGAATTGGATTGTATGATGGGGAAAGAGAGAGTTTGTTGGAATTGGATTGTATGCTGGGAAAGAGAGAGTTTGTGGGAATTGGATTGTATGATGGGAAAGAGAGAGTTTGTGGGAATTGGATTGTATGATGGGAAAGAGAGTGTTTGTGGGAATTGGATTTTATGCTGGGAAAGAGAGAGATTATGCGAATTGGATTGTATGATGGGGGAAGAGAGAGATTGTGGGAATTGGATTGTATGGTAGGGGAAGAGAGAGATTGTGGGAATTGGATCGTATGATGGTGAAGAGAGAGTTTCTGGGAATTGGATTGTATGATGGGAAAGAGAGGGTTTGTGGGAATTGGATTATATGCTGGGAAAGAGAGAGTTTGTGGGAATTGGATTGTATGCTGGGAAAGAGAGAGTTTGTGGGAATTGGATTGTATGATGGGGAAGAGAGAGTTTGTGGGAATTGGATTCTATGATGGGAAAGAGAGAGTTTGTGGGAATTGGATTGTATGATGGGAAAGAGTGTGTTTGTGGGAATTGGATTGTATGCTGGGAAAGAGAGAGTTTATGCGAATTGGATTGTATGATGGGGGAAGAGAGAGATTGTGGGAAATGGATTGTATGATGCGGAAAGAGAGAGATTGTGGGAATTGGATTGAATGATGGGGGAAGAGAGAGATTGTGGGAATTGGATTGTGTGATGCGGAAAGAGAGAGTTTGTGGGAATTGGATTGTATGATTGGAAAGAGAGAGTTTGTGGTAATGGGATTGTATGATGGGAAAGAGAGAGTTTGTGGGAATTGGATTGTATGATGGCAAAGGGAGTGTTTGTTGGAATTGGATTGTATGCTGGGAAAGAGAGAGTTTATGCGAATTGGATTGTATGATGGGGAAGAGAGAGATTGTGGGAATTGGATTGTATGATGGGGGAAGAGAGAGATTGTGGGAATTGGATCGTATGATGGTGAAGAGAGAGTTTCTGGGAATTGGATTGTA
This sequence comes from Mobula birostris, assembly GCF_030028105.1. NCBI lineage: Eukaryota > Metazoa > Chordata > Chondrichthyes > Myliobatiformes > Myliobatidae > Mobula > Mobula birostris. The sequence goes on from NW_027275923.1 coordinate 36,078, forward strand.
TGATGGGAAAGAGAGAGTTTGTGGGAATTGGATTGTATTCTGGGAAAGAGAGAGTTTGTGGGAATTGGATTGTATGCTGGGAAAGAGGGAGTTTGTGGGAATTGGATTGTATGATGGGGTACAGAGAGTTTGTGGGTATTGGATTGTATGATGGGGAAGAGAGAGTTTGTGGGAATTGGATTGTATGATGGGAAAGAGAGAGTTTGTGGGAATTGGATTGTATGATGGGAAAGGGAGAGTTTGTGGGAATTGGATTGTATGATGGGGAAAGATAGAGTTTGTGGGAATTGGACTGCATGATGCTGAAAGAGAGAGTTTGTGAGAATTGGATTGTATGCTGGGGAAAGAGAGAATTTGTGGGAATTGGATTGTATGCTGGGGAAAGAGAGAATTTGTGGGAATTGGATTGTATGATGGGAAAGAGAGAGTTTGTTGGAATTGGATTGTATGCTGGGAAAGAGAGAGTTTGTGGGAATTGGATTGTATGATGGGAAAGAGAGAGTTTGTGGGAATTGGATTGTATGATGGGAAAGAGAGTGTTTGTGGGAATTGGATTTTATGCTGGGAAAGAGAGAGATTATGCGAATTGGATTGTATGATGGGGGAAGAGAGAGATTGTGGGAATTGGATTGTATGGTAGGGGAAGAGAGAGATTGTGGGAATTGGATCGTATGATGGTGAAGAGAGAGATTCTGGGAATTGGATTGTATGATGGGAAAGAGAGAGTTTGTGGGAATTGGATTATATGCTGGGAAAGAGAGAGTTTGTGGGAATTGGATTGTATGCTGGGAAAGAGAGAGTTTGTGGGAATTGGATTGTATGATGGGGAACAGAGAGTTTGTGGGAATTGGATTGTATGATGGGAAAGAGAGAGTTTGTGGGAATTGGATTCTATGATGGGAAAGAGAGAGTTTGTCGGAATTGGATTGCATGCTGGGAAAGAGAGAGTTTATGCGAATTGGATTGTATGATGGGGGAAGAGAGAGATTGTGGGAATTGGATTGTATGGTAGGGAAGAGAGAGATTGTGGGAATTGGATCGTATGATGGTGAAGAGAGAGTTTCTGGGAATTGGATTGTATGATGGGAGAGAGAGAGTTTGTGGGAATTGGATTGTATGCTGGGAAAGAGAGAGTTTGTGGGAATTGGATTGTATGCTGGGAAAGAGAGAGTTTGTGGGAATTGGATTGTATGATGGGGAACAGAGAGTTTGTGGGATTTGGATTGTATGATGGGGAAGAGAGAGCTTGTGGGAATTGGACTGTATGATGGGAAAGAGAGAGTTTGTGGTAATGGGATTGTATGATGGGAAAGAGAGAGTTTGTGGGAATTGGATTGTATGATGGCAAAGAGAGTGTTTGTGGGAATTGGATTGTATGCTGGGAAAGAGAGAGTTTATGCGAATTGGATTGTATGATGGGGGAAGAGAGAGATTGTGGGAATTGGATTGTATGATGGGGAGGAGAGAGTTTGTGGGAATTGGATTGTATGATGGGAAAGAGAGTGTTTGTGGGAGTTGGATTGTATGCTGGGAAAGAGAGAGTATATGTGAATTGGATTGTATGATGGGGAAGAGAGAGATTGTGGGAATTGGATTGTACGATGGGGAGGAGAGAGTTTGTGGGAATTGGATTGTATGATGGGGAACAGAGAGTTTGTGGGAATTGGATTGTATGATGGGGGAAGAGAGAGTCTGTGGAATTGGTTTGTAGGCTGGGAAAGAGAGAGTTTGTGGGAATTGGATTGTACGATGGGGAACAGAGAGTTTGTGGGAATTGGATTGTATGATGGTGAAGAGAGAGTTTGTGGGAATTGGATTGTATGATGGGAAAGAGAGAGTTTGTGGGAATTGGATTGTATGCTGGGAAAGAGAGAGTTTGTGGAAATTGGACTGTATGCTGGGAAAGAGAGAGTTTGTGGGAATTGGATTGTATGATGGGGAACAGAGAGTTTGTGGGAATTGGATTGTATGATGGGTGAAGAGTGAGTTTGTGGGAATTGGATTGTATGATGGGAAAGAGAGAGTTTGTGGGAATTGGATTGTATGATGGTGAAGAGAGAGTTTCTGGGAATTGGATTGTATGATGGGAAAGAGAGAGTTTGTGGGAATTGGATTGTATGATGGGGAACAGAGAGTTTGTGGGAATTGGATTGTACGATGGGTGAAGAGTGAGTTTGTGGGAATTGGATTGTATGATGGGAAAGAGAGAGTTTGTGGGAATTGGATTGTATGATGGTGAAGAGAGAGTTTCTGGGAATTGGATTGTATGATTGGAAAGAGAGAGTTTGTGGGAATTGGATTGTATTCTAGGAAAGAGAGAGTTTGTGGGAATTGGATTGTATGCTGGGAAAGAGAGAGTTTGTGGGAATTGGATTGTATGATGGGGTACAGAGAGTTTGTGGGTATTGGATTGTATGATGGGGGAAGAGAGAGTTTGTGGGAATTGGATTGTATGATGGGAAAGAGAGAGTTTGTGGGAATTGGATTGTATGATGGGAAAGAGAGAGTTTGTGGGAATTGGATTGTATGATGGGGAAAGAGAGAGTTTGTGGGAATTGGATTGCATGATGCTGAAAGAGAGAGTTTGTGAGAATTGGATTGTATGCTGGGGAAAGAGAGAGTTTGTGGGAATTGGATTGTATGCTGGGGAAAGAGAGAATTTGTGGGAATTGGATTGTATGCTGGGAAAGAGAGAGTTTGTGGGAATTGGATTGTATGATGGGAAAGAGAGAGTTTGTTGGAATTGGATTGTATGATGGGAAAGAGAGTGTTGTGGGAATTGGATTTTATGCTGGGAAAGAGAGAGATTATGCGAATTGGATTGTATGATGGGGGAAGAGAGAGATTGTGGGAATTGGATTGTATGGTAGGGGAAGAGAGAGATTGTGGGAATTGGATCGTATGATGGTGAAGAGAGAGTTTCTGGGAATTGGATTGTATGATGGGAAAGAGAGAGTTTGTGGGAATTGGATTATATGCTGGGAAAGAGAGAGTTTGTGGGAATTGGATTGTATGCTGGGAAAGAGAGAGTTTGCGGGAATTGGATTGTATGATGGGGAACAGAGAATTTGTGGGAATTGGATTGTATGATGGGAAAGAGAGAGTTTGTGGGAATTGGATTCTATGATGGGAAAGAGAGAGTTTGTGGAATTGGATTGTATGATGGGAAAGAGAGTGTTTGTGGGAATTGGATTGTATGCTGGGAAAGAGAGAGTTTATGCGAATTGGATTGTATGATGGGGGAAGAGAGAGATTGTGGGAAATGGATTGTATGATGCGGAAAGAGAGAGTTTGTGGAATTGGATTGTATGATGGGGAAAGAGAGAGTTTGTGGGAATTGGATTGTATGCTGGGAAAGAGAGAGTTTATGCGAATTGGATTGTATGATGGGGGAAGAGAGAGTTTGTTGGAATTGGATTGTATGCTGGGAAAGAGAGAGTTTATGCGAATTGGATTGTATGATGGGGAAGAGAGAGATTGTGGGAATTGATTTGTATGATGGGGGAAGAGAGAGATTGTGGGAATTGGATTGTATGATGCGGAAAGAGAGAGTTTGTGGGAATTGGATTGTATGATGGGAAAGAGAGAGTTTGTGGGAATTGGATTGTATGATGGGAAAGAGAGAGTTTGTGGGAATTGGATTGCATGCTGGGAAAGAGAGAGTTTATGCGAATTGGATTGTATGATGGGGGAAGAGAGAGATTGTGGGAATTGGATTGTATGGTAGGGGAAGAGAGAGATTGTGGGAATTGGATCGTATGATGGTGAAGAGAGAGTTTCTGGGAATTGGATTGTATGATGGGAAGGAGAGAGTTTGTGGGAATTGGATTGTATGCTGGGAAAGAGAGAGTTTGTGGGAATTGGATTGTATGCTGGGAAAGAGAGAGTTTGTGGGAATTGGATTGTATGATGGGGAACAGAGAGTTTGTGGGATTTGGATTGTATGATGGGGAAGAGAGAGCTTGTGGGAATTGGATTGTATGATGGGAAAGAGAGAGTTTGTGGTAATGGGATTGTATGATGGGAAAGAGAGAGTTTGTGGAATTGGATTGTATGATGGCAAAGAGAGTGTTTGTGGGAATTGGATTGTATGCTGGGAAAGAGAGAGTTTATGCGAATTGGATTGTATGATGGGGGAAGAGAGAAATTGTGGGAATTGGATTGTATGATGGGGAGGAGAGAGTTTGTGGGAATTGGATTGTATGATGGGAAAGAGAGTGTTTGTGGGAGTTGGATTGTATGCTGGGAAAGAGAGAGTATATGTGAATTGGATTGTATGATGGGGAAGAGAGAGATTGTGGGAATTGGATTGTACGATGGGGAGGAGAGAGTTTGTGGGAATTGGATTGTATGATGGGGAACAGAGAGTTTGTGGGAATTGGATTGTATGATGGGGGAAGAGAGAGTCTGTGGGAATTGGTTTGTAGGCTGGGAAAGAGAGAGTTTGTGGGAATTGGATTGTACGATGGGGAACAGAGAGTTTGTGGGAATTGGATTGTATGATGGTGAAGAGAGTGTTTGTGGGAATTGGATTGTATGCTGGGAAAGAGAGAGTTTATGCGAATTGGATTGTATGATGGGGGAAGAGAGAGATTGTGGGAATTGGATTGTATGATGGGGAGGAGAGAGTTTGTGGGAATTGGATTGTATGATGGGAAAGAGAGTGTTTGTGGGAGTTGGATTGTATGCTGGGAAAGAGAGAGTATATGTGAATTGGATTGTATGATGGGGAAGAGAGAGATTGTGGGAATTGGATTGTACGATGGGGAGGAGAGAGTTTGTGGGAATTGGATTGTATGATGGGGAACAGAGAGTTTGTGGGAATTGGATTGTATGATGGGGGAAGAGAGAGTCTGTGGGAATTGGTTTGTAGGCTGGGAAAGAGAGAGTTTGTGGGAATTGGATTGTACGATGGGGAACAGAGAGTTTGTGGGAATTGGATTGTATGATGGTGAAGAGAGAGTTTGTGGGAATTGGATTGTATGATGGGAAAGAGAGAGTTTGTGGGAATTGGATTGTATGCTGGGAAAGAGAGAGTTTGTGGAAATTGGACTGTATGCTGGGAAAGAGAGAGTTTGTGGGAATTGGATTGTATGATGGGGAACAGAGAGTTTGTGGGAATTGGATTGTATGATGGGTGAAGAGTGAGTTTGTGGGAATTGGATTGTATGATGGGAAAGAGAGAGTTTGTGGGAATTGGATTGTATGATGGGAAAGAGAGAGTTTATGCGAATTGGATTGTATGATGGGGGAAGAGAGAGATTGTGGGAATTGGATTGTATGATGCGGAAAGAGAGAGTTTGTGGGAATTGGATTGTATGATGGGGAAAGAGAGATTTTGTGGGAATTGGATTGTATGCTGGGAAAGAGAGAGTTTATGCGAATTGGATTGTATGATGGGGGAAGAGAGAGATTGTGGGAATTGGATTGAATGATGGGAAAGAGAGAGTTTGTGGGAATTGGATTGTATGATGGCAAAGAGAGTGTTTGTTGGAATTGGATTGTACGATGGGAAACAGAGAGTTTATGCGAATTGGATTGTATGATGGGGGAAGAGAGAGATTGTGGGAATTGGATTGTATGATGGGGAAGAGAGAGATTGTGGGAATTGGATTGAATGATGGGGGAAGAGAGAGATTGTGGGAATTGGATTGTATGATTGGAAAGAGAGAGTTTGTGGTAATGGGATTGTATGATGGGAAAGAGAGAGTTTGTGGGAATTGGATTGTATGATGGGAAAGGGAGTGTTTGTTGGAATTGGATTGTATGCTGGGAAAGAGAGAGTTTATGCGAATTGGATTGTATGATGGGGGAAGAGAGAGATTGTGGGAATTGGATTGTATGATGGGGGAAGAGAGAGATTGTGGGAATTGGATCGTACGATGGTGAAGAGAGAGTTTCTGGGAATTGGATTGTATGCTGGGAAAGAGAGAGTTTGTGGGAATTGGATTGTATGATGGGGTACAGAGAGTTTGTGGGTATTGGATTGTATGATGGGGGAAGAGAGAGTTTGTGGGAATTGGATTGTATGATGGGAAAGAGAGAGTTTGTGGGAATTGGATTGTATAATGGGAAAGAGAGAGTTTGTGGTAATTGGATTGTATGATGGGGAAAGAGAGAGTTTGTGGGAATTGGATTGTATGATGCTGAAAGAGAGAGTTTGTGAGAATTGGATTGTATGCTGGGGAAAGAGAGAGTTTGTGGGAATTGGATTGTATGCTGGGGAAAGAGAGAATTTGTGGGAATTGGATTGTATGATGGTGAAGAGAGAGTTTGTGGGAATTGGATTGTATGATGGGAAAGAGAGAGTTTGTGGGAATTGGATTCTATGATGGGAAAGAGAGAGTTTGTGGGAATTGGATTGTATGATGGGAAAGAGAGAGTTTATGCGAATTGGATTGTATGATGGGGAAGAGAGAGATTGTGGGAATTGGATTGTATGATGGGGGAAGAGAGAGATTGTGGGAATTGGATTGTATGATGCGGAAAGAGAGAGTTTGTGGGAATTGGATTGTATGATGGGAAAGAGAGAGTTTGTGGGAATTGGATTGTATGATGGGAAAGAGAGAGTTTGTGGGAATTGGATTGCATGCTGGGAAAGAGAGAGTTTATGCGAATTGGATTGTATGATGGGGGAAGAGAGAGATTGTGGGAATTGGATTGTATGGTAGGGGAAGAGAGAGATTGTGGGAATTGGATCGTATGATGGTGAAGAGAGAGTTTCTGGGAATTGGATTGTATGATGGGAAAGAGAGAGTTTGTGGGAATTGGATTGTATGCTGGGAAAGAGAGAGTTTGTGGGAATAGGATTGTATGCTGGGAAAGAGAGAGTTTGTGGGAATTGGATTGTATGATGGGGAACAGAGAGTTTGTGGGATTTGGATTGTATGATGGGGAAGAGAGAGCTTGTGGGAATTGGATTGTATGATGGGAAAGAGAGAGTTTGTGGTAATGGGATTGTATGATGGGAAAGAGAGAGTTTGTGGGAATTGGATTGTATGATGGCAAAGAGAGTGTTTGTGGGAATTGGATTGTATGCTGGGAAAGAGAGAGTTTATGCGAATTGGATTGTATGATGGGGGAAGAGAGAGATTGTGGGAATTGTATTGTATGATGGGGAGGAGAGAGTTTGTGGGAATTGGATTGTATGCTGGGAAAGAGAGTGTTTGTGGGAGTTGGATTGTATGCTGGGAAAGAGAGAGTATATGTGAATTGGATTGTATGATGGGGAAGAGAGAGATTGTGGGAATTGGATTGTACGATGGGGAGGAGAGAGTTTGTGGGAATTGGATTGTATGATGGGGAACAGAGAGTTTGTGGGAATTGGATTGTATGATGGGGGAAGAGAGAGTCTGTGGGAATTGGTTTGTAGGCTGGGAAAGAGAGAGTTTGTGGGAATTGGATTGTACGATGGGGAACAGAGAGTTTGTGGGAATTGGATTGTATGATGGTGAAGAGAGAGTTTGTGGGAATTGGATTGTATGATGGGAAAGAGAGAGTTTGTGGGAATTGGATTGTATGCTGGGAAAGAGAGAGTTTGTGGAAATTGGACTGTATGCTGGGAAAGAGAGAGTTTGTGGGAATTGGATTGTATGATGGGGAACAGAGAGTTTGTGGGAATTGGATTGTATGATGGGTGAAGAGTGAGTTTGTGGGAATTGGATTGTATGATGGGAAAGAGAGAGTTTGTGGGAATTGGATTGTATGATGGGAAAGAGAGTGTTTGTGGGAATTGGATTGTATGCTGGGAAAGAGAGAGTTTATGCGAATTGGATTGTATGATGGGGGAAGAGAGAGATTGTGGGAAATGGATTGTATGATGCGGAAAGAGAGAGTTTGTGGGAATTGGATTGTATGATGGGGAAAGAGAGAGTTTGTGGGAATTGGATTGTATGCTGGGAAAGAGAGAGTTTATGCGAATTGGATTGTATGATGGGGGAAGAGAGAGATTGTGGGAATTGGATTGAATGATGGGGGAAGAGAGAGATTGTGGGAATTGGATTGTGTGATGCGGAAAGAGAGTGTTTGTGGGAATTGGATTGTATGATTGGAAAGAGAGAGTTTGTGTTAATGGGATTGTATGATGGGAAAGAGAGAGTTTGTGGGAATTGGATTGTATGATGGCAAAGGGAGTGTTTGTTGGAATTGGATTGTATGCTGGGAAAGACAGAGTTTATGCGAATTGGATTGTATGATGGGGGAAGAGAGAGATTGTGGGAATTGGATTGTATGATGGGGGAAGAGAGAGATTCTGGGAATTGGATCGTATGATGGTGAAGAGAGAGTTTCTGGGAATTGGATTGTATGATGGGAAAGAGAGAGTTTGTGGGAATTGAATTGTATTCTGGGAAAGAGGGAGTTTGTGGGAATTGGATTGTATGCTGGGAAAGAGAGAGTTTGTGGGAATTGGATTGTATGATGGGGAACAGAGAGTTTGTGGGTATTGGATTGTATGATGGGGGAAGAGAGAGTTTGTGGGAATTGGATTGTATGATGGGAAAGAGAGAGTTTGTGGGAATTGGATTGTATGATTGGAAAGAGAGAGTTTGTGGGAATTGGATTGTATGATGGGGAAAGAGAGAGATTTTTTGGGAATTGGATTGTATGATGCGGAAAGAGAGAGTTTGTGAGAATTGGATTGTATGCTGGGGAAAGAGAGACTTTGTGGGAATTGGATTGTATGCTGGGGAAAGAGAGAATTTGTGGGAATTGGATTGTATGATGGGGAAAGAGAGAGTTTGTTGGAATTGGATTGTATGCTGGGAAAGAGAGAGATTGTTGGAATTGGATTGAATGATGGCGGAAGAGAGAGATTGTGGGAATTGGATTGTGTGATGCGTAAAGAGAGAGTTTGTGGGAATTGGATTGTATGCTGGGAAAGAGAGAGTTTATGCGAATTGGATTGTATGATGGGGGAAGAGAGAGATTGTGGGAATTGGATTGAATGATGGGGGAAGAGAGAGATTGTGGGAATTGGATTGTATGCTGGGAAAGAGAGAGTTTATGCGAATTGGATTGTATGATGGGGGAAGAGAGAGATTGTGGGAAATGGATTGTATGATGCGGAAAGAGAGAGTTTGTGGGAATTGGATTGTATGATGGGGAAAGAGAGAGTTTGTGGGAATTGGATTGTATGCTGGGAAAGAGAGAGTTTATGCGAATTGGATTGTATGATGGGGGAAGAGAGAGATTGTGGGAATTGCATTGAATGATGGGGGAAGAGAGAGATTGTGGGAATTGGATTGTGTGATGCGGAAAGAGAGTGTTTGTGGGAATTGGATTGCATGATTGGAAAGAGAGAGTTTGTGTTAATGGGATTGTATGATGGGAAAGAGAGAGTTTGTGGGAATTGGATTGTATGATGGCAAAGGGAGTGTTTGTTGGAATTGGATTGTATGCTGGGAAAGACAGAGTTTATGCGAATTGGATTGTATGATGGGGGAAGAGAGAGATTGTGGGAATTGGATTGTATGATGGGGGAAGAGAGAGATTCTGGGAATTGGATCGTATGATGGTGAAGAGAGAGTTTCTGGGAATTGGATTGTATGATGGGAAAGAGAGAGTTTGTGGGAATTGAATTGTATTCTGGGAAAGAGGGAGTTTGTGGGAATTGGATTGTATGCTGGGAAAGAGAGAGTTTGTGGGAATTGGATTGTATGATGGGGAACAGAGAGTTTGTGGGTATTGGATTGTATGATGGGGGAAGAGAGAGTTTGTGGGAATTGGATTGTATGATGGGAAAGAGAGAGTTTGTGGGAATTGGATTGTATGATGGGAAAGAGAGAGTTTGTGGGAATTGGATTGTATGATGGGGAAAGAGAGAGTTTGTGGGAATTGGATTGTATGCTGGGGAAAGAGAGAATTTGTGGGAATTGGATTGTATGATGGGGAAAGAGAGAGTTTGTTGGAATTGGATTGTATGCTGGGAAAGAGAGAGATTGTTGGAATTGGATTGAATGATGGCGGAAGAGAGAGATTGTGGGAATTGGATTGTGTGATGCGCAAAGAGAGAGTTTGTGGGAGTTGGATTGTATGATTGGAAAGAGAGAGTTTGTGGTAATGGGATTGTATGATGGGAAAGAGAGAGTTTGTGGGAATTGGATTGTATGATGGCAAAGGGAGTGTTTGTTGGAATTGGAAATGTATGCTGGAAAGAGAGAGTTTATGCGAATTGGATTGTATGATGGGGGAAGAGAGAGATTGTGGGAATTGGATTGTATGATGGGGGAAGAGAGAGATTGTGGGAATTGGATCGTATGATGGTGAAGAGAGAGTTTCTGGGAATTGGATTGTATGATGGGAAAGAGAGAGTTTGTGGGAATTGGATTGTATTCTGGGAAAGAGAGAGTTTGTGGGAATTGGATTGTATGCTGGGAAAGAGAGAGTTTGTGGGAATTGGATTGTATGATGGGGAACAGAGAGTTTGTGGGAATTGGATTGTATGATGGGAAAGAGAGAGTTTGTGGGAATTGGATTGTATGCTGGGGAAAGAGAGAATTTGTGGGAATTGGATTGTATGCTGGGGAAAGAGAGAATTTGTGGGAATTGGATTGTATGAGGGGGAAAGAGAGAGTTTGTTGGAATTGGATTGTATGCTGGGAAAGAGAGAGTTTATGCGAATTGGATTGTATGATGGGGGAAGAGAGAGATTGTGGGAATTGGATTGTATGATGGGGGAAGAGAGAGATTGTGGGAATTGGATTGTATGATGCGGAAAGGGAGAGTTTGTGGGAATTGGATTGTATGATGGGAAAGAGAGAGTTTGTGGGAATTGGATTGTATGATGGGAAAGAGAGAGTTTGTGGGAATTGGATTGTATGATGGGAAAGAGAGTGCTTGTGGGAATTGGATTGCATGCTGGGAAAGGGAGAGTTTATGCGAATTGGATTGTATGATGGGGGAAGAGAGAGATTGTGGGAATTGGATTGTATGGTAGGGGAAGAGAGAGATTGTGGGAATTGGATCGTATGATGGTGAAGAGAGAGTTTCTGGGAATTGGATTGTATGATGGGAAAGAGAGAGATTCTGGGAATTGGATTGTATGCTGGGAAAGAGAGAGTTTGTGGGAATTGGATTGTATGCTGGGAAAGAGAGAGTTTGTGGGAATTGGATTGTATGATGGGGAACAGGGAATTTGTGGGAATTGGATTGTATGATGGGAAACAGAGAGTTTGTGGGTATTGGATTGTATGATGGGGGAAGAGAGAGTTTGTGGGAATTGGATTGTATGATGGGAAAGAGAGAGTTTGTGGGAATTGGATTGTATGATGGGAAAGAGAGAGTTTGTGGGAATTGGATTGTATGATGGGGAAAGAGAGAGATTTTTGGGAATTGGATTGTATGATGCGGAAAGAGAGAGTCTGTGAGAATTGGATTGTATGCTGGGGAAAGAGAGAGTTTGTGGGAATTGGATTGTATGCTGGGGAAAGAGAGAATTTGTGGGAATTGGATTGTATGATGGGGAAAGAGAGAGTTTGTTGGAATTGGATTGTATGCTGGGAAAGAGAGAGTTTATGCGAATTGGATTGTATGACGGGGGAAGAGAGAGATTGTGGGAATTGGATCGTATGATGGTGAAGAGAGTTTCTGGGAATTGGATTGTATGATGGGAAAGAGAGAGTTTGTGGGAATTGAATTGTATTCTGGGAAAGAGAGAGTTTGTGGGAATTGGATTGTATGCTGGGAAAGAGAGAGTTTGTGGGAATTGGATTGTATGATGGGGAAAGAGAGAGTTTGTTGGAATTGGATTGTATGCTGGGAAAGAGAGAGTTTATGCGAATTGGATTGTATGATGGGGGAAGAGAGAGATTGTGGGAATTGGATTGAATGATGGGGGAAGAGAGAGATTGTGGGAATTGG
>NW_027275924.1:0-47931 GCF_030028105.1 Mobula birostris
GCTCACCTCTCATAGATTCCCCTATATCACCCTGTTTTCATGCACCTCCCATACCTTCCCCGATATCGTTGTGTTTTCGGTGCTCTTCTCATACCTTCCCCTATATCGCTGTGTTTTCAGGCACCTCTCATGGCTTCCCCAATATCGCCGTGTATTCATGCACATCTCATACTGTCCCCCTATATCGCTGTGTTTTCGCGCACCTCCCATAGCTTTGCCTACATCGCTGGTTTTCACGCACATCCAATAGCTTCACCTTGATCGCTGTGTTATTGCTCACCTCTCATAGCTTACCCTATATCGTTGTGTTTTCACGCACCTCGCATGTCTTCACCTATATCGCTATGTTTTCGCTCCTATCATTACTTCCCCTATCTCGCCGTGTTCTCACACATCTCTCATACCTTCCCCTATATCACTGTGTTTTCGCGCACCTCCCATAGCATCCCCTATATCGCTGTGCCTTCGTGCACTTCTCATACCTTCCCTATATCGCCGTGTTTTCATGCACATCTCATAACGTCCCCTATATTGCTGGGTTTTCACGCACCTCTCATAACTTCCCCATATCTCCCTGTTTTTGCGCACCTCTCACAACTTCACTATATCGCTGTGTTTTCGCACACCTCTCATGGATTCTCGACTATCGCCGTGTATTCATGCACATCTCATACCGTCCCCTATATCGATGTCTTTTCGCACACATCCCATAGATTCACCTTTATCGCTGTGATATTGCTCACCTCTGATAGCTTCGCCTGTATCGCCGGGGTTTTAGCACACCTCTCATAGCTTCCACTATATTGCCCTGTTTTCGCGCACTCTCATGTCTTCCCATATCACTGTGTTTTTGCGCACCTTCCATAGCATCCCCTGTATTGCTGTGCCTTCGCGTACCTCTCATAACTTCATCTATATCACCCTGTTTTCGAGGACCTTCCATACCTTCCCCTATATCACTGTGCCTTGCGCACCTTTCATACCTTCCCCTATATCGCTGTCTTTTCGCGCACATCCCATAGATTCACCTTTATCACTGTGTTATTGCTCACCTCTCTAGCTTCCCCTACATCGCCGTGTTGTTGCGCACCTCTCATAACTTCCCCTATATCGCTGTATTGTTATGGACATCTCATAACGTCCCCTATATCGCTGTGTATTCGCGCACCTCTCATACCTTCCCCTATATCGCACTGTTTCCCGCGCACCTCCCATGGCTTCGCCTATATCGCTGTGTTTTTGTGCACCACTCATACCTTCCCTAATATCGCTGCGTTTTTCATGCACATCGCATCACGTCCCCTATATCGCCGTGTATTCATGCACCTCCCATAGCATCCCCTATATCGCTGTGCCTTGCACACCTCTCATACCTTCCCCTATATCGCTGTCTTTTTCGCGCACATCCCATAGATTCACCTTTATCGCTGTGTTTTTGCTCACTCTCATAGCTACCCCTGTATCGCCGTCTTTTTTGCTCACCTCTCATAGCTTCCCCTATATGGCTGTGTTTTCGCGCACCTGTCCTGTCTTCCCCAATATCACTGTGTTTTTCGCGCACCTCTCATACCTTCCCCTATATCGCTGTGTTTTCGTGCTCCTCTCATACCTTCACTAATGTCGTTGCATTTTCATGCACATCTCATCACGTCCCCTATATTGCTGTGTATTCACGCACCTCCCATAGTATCCCCTATATCGCTGTGCCTTGCGCACCTCTCATAGCTTCCCTTATATCGCTGTGTTTTCACGAACCTCTCTTAACTTCTGCCTATATCACCGTCTTTTTGCACACCTCTCATACCTTCCCCTATAACGCCGTGTTTTTTATGCACATTTTATAACGTCCCCTATATCGCTGTGTTTTCTCGCACCTCTGATGGCTTCCCGATATCGCCGTGTATTCATGCACATCTCATACCGTCCCCTATATCGCTATGTTTTCGCGCACCTCTCATACTTCCCCTATATCGCTGTGTTTTCACGCACCTCTCCTAACTTCTCCTATATCGCTGCATTTTCGTGAACTTCTCATACCTCCCCTTATATCGCTGTGTTTTCATGCACATCTCATAACGTCCCCTATTTCCCTGTGTATTCGTGCACCTCCCATAAACATTCCCTATATCGCTCTGCCTTCACGCACCTCTCATACCTTCCCCTATATCGCCGTGTTTTCATGCACATCTCATAACGTCCCTATATTGCTGGATTTTCACGCATCTCTCATAACTTCCCCTATATTGCCCTGTTTTCGCACTCCTCTCATACCTTCACCTATATCACTGTGTTTTCACGCATCTCTCATAACTTCCCCTATATCGCTCTGTTTTCGCACACCTCTCATGGTTTCCATCTATCGCCGTGTATTCATGCACATCTCATACCGTCCCGTTTATCGCTGTGCTTTCGCGCACCTCTCATACCTTCCCCTATATCGCTGTGTTTTTGTGCACCTCTCATACCTTCATTAATATCGTTGCATTTTCATGCACATCTCATCACATTCCCCATATCGCTGTGCATTCACGCACCTCTAATAGTATCCCGTAATATCGCTGTGCATTCACGCACCTGCCATAGTATCTCCTATATCGCTGTGCCTTCGCGCACCTCTCAAACCTTCCCCTATATCGCCCTGTTTTCGTGCATCTCCCATTCCTTCCCCTATATCGCTGTGTTTTCGTGCACCTTTCATATCTTCCCCTATATCACTGTGTTTTCACACACCTCTCATAACTTCTCCTATATCGCTGTGTTTTTGTGCACCTCTCATACCTTCCCTAATATCGATGCGTTTTCATGCACATCTCATCACGTCCCCTATATCGCTGTGTATTCACGCACCTCCCATAGCATCCCCTATATCGCTGTGCATTGCGCACCTCTCATACCTTCCCCTATATCGCTGTCTTTTCGTGCACATCCCATAGATTCACCTTTATCGCTGTGTAATTGTTCACCTCTCATAGCTTCCCCTGTATCGCCGTGTTTTTGCTCACCTCTCATAGCTTCCCCTATATCGCCATGTTTTCGTGCACCTCTCATGTCTTCACCGAGATCGCTATGTTTTCGCTCCTCTCATTACTTCCCCTATATCGCTGTGTTTTCTCACACATCTGATACATTCTCCCGTATCGCCGTGTTTTCGCGCACGTCACATTGCGTCCCCTATATCGCCGTGTTTTCACGCACCTCTCATAGCATCCCCTATATCGCCGTGCCTTCGTGCACTTCTCATACCTTCCCCTATATCGCCGTGTTTTCATGCACATCTCATAACGTCCTCTATATTGCTGGGTTTTCACGCACCTCTCATAACTTCCCCTATATCGCTGTGTTTTCACACATCTCTCATGGATTCTCGACTATCGCCGTGTATTCATGCACATCTCAGACCGTCCCCTATATCGCTGTGTTTTCACATACGTCTCATACCCTCCCCTATATCGATATCTTTTCGCACACATCCCATAGATTCACCTTTATCGCTGTGATATTGCTCACCTCTCATAGCTTCCCCTGTATCGCTGGGTTTTAGCTCACCTCTCATAGCTTCCACTATATTGCCCTGTTTTCGCGCACCTCTCTTGTCTTCCCCTATATCACTGTGTTTTTGCGCACCTTCCATAGCATCCCCTATATTGCTGTGCCTTCGCATACCTCTCATAACTTCATCTATATCACCCTGTTTTCGAGTACCTTCCATACCTTCCCCTATATCGCTGTGCCTTGCGCACCTTTCATACCTTCCCCTATATCGCTGTCTTTTCGCGCACATCCCATAGATTCACCTTTATCACTGTGTTATTGCTCACCTCTCTAGCTTCCCCTACATCGCCGTGTTGTTGCGCACCTCTCATAACTTCCCCTATATCGCTGTATTGTTATGGACATCTCATAACGTCCCCTATATCGCTGTGTATTCGCGCACCTCTCATACCTTCCCCTATATCGCACTGTTTCCCGCGCACCTCCCATGGCTTCGCCTATATCGCTGTGTTTTTGTGCACCACTCATACCTTCCCTAATATCGCTGCGTTTTCATGCACATCGCATCACGTCCCCTATATCGCCGTGTATTCATGCACCTCCCATAGCATCCCCTATATCGCTGTGCCTTGCACACCTCTCATACCTTCCCCTATATCGCTGTCTTTTCGCGCACATCCCATAGATTCACCTTTATCGCTGTGTTTTTGCTCACCTCTCATAGCTACCCCTGTATCGCCGTCTTTTTGCTCACCTCTCATAGCTTCCCCTATATGGCTGTGTTTTCGCGCACCTGTCCTGTCTTCCCCAATATCACTGTGTTTTCGCGCACCTCTCATAACTTCTACTATATCGCTGTGTTTTTGTGCGCCTCTCATACCTTCCCTAATATCGCTGCAGTTTCATGCACATCTCATCACGTCCCCTATATCGCTGTGTATTCACGCACCTCCCATAGCATCCCCTATATCGCTGTGCCTTGCGCACCTCTCATACCTTCCCCTATATCGCTGTCTTTTTGCGCACATCCCATAGATTCACCTTTATCGCTGTTTTATTGCTCACCTCTCATAGCTTCCCCTGTATCACCGTGTTTTTGCTCACCTCTCATAGATTCCCCTATATCACCCTGTTTTCATGCACCTCCCATACCTTCCCCGATATCGTTGTGTTTTCGTGCTCTTCTCATACCTTCCCCTATATCGCTGTGTTTTCAGGCACCTCTCATGGCTTCCCCAATATCGCCGTGTATTCATGCACATCTCATACTGTCCCCTATATCGCTGTGTTTTCGCGCACCTCCCATAGCTTTGCCTACATCGCTGTTTTCACGCACATCCAATAGCTTCACCTTGATCGCTGTGTTATTGCTCACCTCTCATAGCTTACCCTATATCGTTGTGTTTTCACGCACCTCGCATGTCTTCACCTATATCGCTATGTTTTCGCTCCTATCATTACTTCCCCTATCTCGCCGTGTTCTCACACATCTCTCATACCTTCCCCTATATCACTGTGTTTTCGCGCACCTCCCATAGCATCCCCTATATCGCTGTGCCTTCGTGCACTTCTCATACCTTCCCCTATATCGCCGTGTTTTCATGCACATCTCATAACGTCCCCTATATTGCTGGGTTTTCACGCACCTCTCATAACTTCCCCCATATCTCCCTGTTTTTGCGCACCTCTCACAACTTCCACTATATCGCTGTGTTTTCGCACACCTCTCATGGATTCTCGACTATCGCCGTGTATTCATGCACATCTCATACCGTCCCCTATATCGATGTCTTTTCGCACACATCCCATAGATTCACCTTTATCGCTGTGATATTGCTCACCTCTGATAGCTTCGCCTGTATCGCCGGGTTTTAGCACACCTCTCATAGCTTCCACTATATTGCCCTGTTTTCGCGCACTCTCATGTCTTCCCCATATCACTGTGTTTTTGCGCACCTTCCATAGCATCCCCTGTATTGCTGTGCCTTCGCGTACCTCTCATAACTTCATCTATATCACCCTGTTTTCGAGGACCTTCCATACCTTCCCCTATATCACTGTGCCTTGCGCACCTTTCATACCTTCCCCTATATCGCTGTCTTTTCGCGCACATCCCATAGATTCACCTTTATCACTGTGTTATTGCTCACCTCTCTAGCTTCCCCTACATCGCCGTGTTGTTGCGCACCTCTCATAACTTCCCCTATATCGCTGTATTGTTATGGACATCTCATAACGTCCCCTATATCGCTGTGTATTCGCGCACCTCTCATACCTTCCCCTATATCGCACTGTTTCCCGCGCACCTCCCATGGCTTCGCCTATATCGCTGTGTTTTTGTGCACCACTCATACCTTCCCTAATATCGCTGCGTTTTCATGCACATCGCATCACGTCCCCTATATCGCCGTGTATTCATGCACCTCCCATAGCATCCCCTATATCGCTGTGCCTTGCACACCTCTCATACCTTCCCCTATATCGCTGTCTTTTCGCGCACATCCCATAGATTCACCTTTATCGCTGTGTTTTTGCTCACCTCTCATAGCTACCCCTGTATCGCCGTCTTTTTGCTCACCTCTCATAGCTTCCCCTATATGGCTGTGTTTTCGCGCACCTGTCCTGTCTTCCCCAATATCACTGTGTTTTCGCGCACCTCTCATACCTTCCCCTATATCGCTGTGTTTTCGTGCTCCTCTCATACCTTCACTAATGTCGTTGCATTTTCATGCACATCTCATCACGTCCCCTATATTGCTGTGTATTCACGCACCTCCCATAGTATCCCCTATATCGCTGTGCCTTGCGCACCTCTCATAGCTTCCCTTATATCGCTGTGTTTTCACGAACCTCTCTTAACTTCTCCTATATCACCGTCTTTTTGCACACCTCTCATACCTTCCCCTATAACGCCGTGTTTTTATGCACATTTTATAACGTCCCCTATATCGCTGTGTTTTCTCGCACCTCTGATGGCTTCCCCGATATCGCCGTGTATTCATGCACATCTCATACCGTCCCCTATATCGCTATGTTTTCGCGCACCTCTCATACCTTCCCCTATATCGCTGTGTTTTCACGCACCTCTCCTAACTTCTCCTATATCGCTGCATTTTCGTGAACTTCTCATACCTCCCCTTATATCGCTGTGTTTTCATGCACATCTCATAACGTCCCCTATATTGCTGGATTTTCACGCATCTCTCATAACTTCCCCTATATTGCCCTGTTTTCGCACTCCTCTCATACCTTCACCTATATCACTGTGTTTTCACGCATCTCTCATAACTTCCCCTATATCGCTCTGTTTTCGCACACCTCTCATGGTTTCCCATCTATCGCCGTGTATTCATGCACATCTCATACCGTCCCGTTTATCGCTGTGCTTTCGCGCACCTCTCATACCTTCCCCTATATCGCTGTGTTTTTGTGCACCTCTCATACCTTCATTAATATCGTTGCATTTTCATGCACATCTCATCACATTCCCCATATCGCTGTGCATTCACGCACCTCTAATAGTATCCCGTATATCGCTGTGCATTCACGCACCTGCCATAGTATCTCCTATATCGCTGTGCCTTCGCGCACCTCTCAAACCTTCCCCTATATCGCCCTGTTTTCGTGCATCTCCCATTCCTTCCCCTATATCGCTGTGTTTTCGTGCACCTTTCATATCTTCCCCTATATCACTGTGTTTTCACACACCTCTCATAACTTCTCCTATATCGCTGTGTTTTTGTGCACCTCTCATACCTTCCCTAATATCGATGCGTTTTCATGCACATCTCATCACGTCCCCTATATCGCTGTGTATTCACGCACCTCCCATAGCATCCCCTATATCGCTGTGCATTGCGCACCTCTCATACCTTCCCCTATATCGCTGTCTTTTCGTGCACATCCCATAGATTCACCTTTATCGCTGTGTAATTGTTCACCTCTCATAGCTTCCCCTGTATCGCCGTGTTTTTGCTCACCTCTCATAGCTTCCCCTATATCGCCATGTTTTCGTGCACCTCTCATGTCTTCACCGAGATCGCTATGTTTTCGCTCCTCTCATTACTTCCCCTATATCGCTGTGTTTTCTCACACATCTGATACATTCTCCCGTATCGCCGTGTTTTCGCGCACGTCACATTGCGTCCCCTATATCGCCGTGTTTTCACGCACCTCTCATAGCATCCCCTATATCGCCGTGCCTTCGTGCACTTCTCATACCTTCCCCTATATCGCCGTGTTTTCATGCACATCTCATAACGTCCTCTATATTGCTGGGTTTTCACGCACCTCTCATAACTTCCCCTATATCGCTGTGTTTTCACACATCTCTCATGGATTCTCGACTATCGCCGTGTATTCATGCACATCTCAGACCGTCCCCTATATCGCTGTGTTTTCACATACGTCTCATACCCTCCCCTATATCGATATCGTTTCGCACACATCCCATAGATTCACCTTTATCGCTGTGATATTGCTCACCTCTCATAGCTTCCCCTGTATCGCTGGGTTTTAGCTCACCTCTCATAGCTTCCACTATATTGCCCTGTTTTCGCGCACCTCTCTTGTCTTCCCCTATATCACTGTGTTTTTGCGCACCTTCCATAGCATCCCCTATATTGCTGTGCCTTCGCATACCTCTCATAACTTCATCTATATCACCCTGTTTTCGAGTACCTTCCATACCTTCCCCTATATCGCTGTGCCTTGCGCACCTTTCATACCTTCCCCTATATCGCTGTCTTTTCGCGCACCTCCCATTCCTTCACCTATATCGCTGTTCGTGCACCTCTCATACCTTCCCCTATATCGCCCTGTTTCCCACGCACCTCCCATGGCTTCGCCTACATGGCTGTGTTTTTGTGCACCTCTCATACCTTCACTAATATCGTTGCATTTTCATGCACATCTCATCACGTCCCCTATATCGCTGTGCATTCACGCACCTCCCATAGTATCCCCTATATCGCTGTGCCTTCGCGCACCTCTCAAACCTTCCCCTATATCGCCCTGTTTTCGTGCATCTCCCATTCCTTCCCCTATATCGCTGTGTTTTCGTGCACCTTTCATACCTTCACCTATATCACTGTGTTTTCACACACCTCTCATAACTTCTACTATATCGCTGTGTTTTTGTGCACCTCTCATACCTTCCCTAATATCGCTGCATTTTCATGCACATCTCATCACGTCCCCTATATCGCTGCGTATTCACGCACCTCCCATAGCATCCCCTATATCGCTGTGCATTGCGCACCTCTCATACCTTCCCCTATATCGCTGTCTTTTTGCGTACATCCCATAGATTCACCTTTATCGCTGTGTTATTGCTCACCTCTCATAGCTTCCCCTGTATCACCGTGTTTTTGCTCACTCTCATAGATTCCCCTATATCGCCCTGTTTTCGTGCACCTCCCATACCTTCCCCGATATCGCTGTGTTTTTGTACACCTCTCATGCCTTCCCCTATATCGCTGTGATTTCAGGCACCTCTCATGGCTTCCCCAATATCGCCGTGTATTCATGCACATCTCATACCGTCCCCTATATCGCTGTGTTTTCGCGCACCTCCCATAGCTTCGCGTACATTTCTGTTTTCGCGCACATCCCATAGCTTCACCTTGATCGCTGTGTTATTGCTCACCTCTCATAGCTTACCCTATATCGTCATGTTTTAACGCACCTCGCATGTCTTCACCTATATCGCTGTTTTCGCTACTATCATTACTTCCCCTATATCGCTGTGTTTTCTCGCACCTCTGATACATTCTCCTGTATTGCCATGTTTTCGTGCACCTCTTACAATTTCCCCTATATCGCCATGTTCACGCACACCTCTCATACCTTCCCCTATATCACTGTGTTTTCGTGCAAGTCCCATAGCGTCCCCTATATCGCTGTGTTTTCTCGCACCTCTGATGCATTCCCCTGTATCTCCGTGTTGTCGCGCACATCCCATAGCTTCCACTATATTGCCCTGTTTTTGCGCACCTCTCATGTCTTCCCCTATTTCACTGTGTTTTCGCGCACCTCCCATAGCATCTCCTATATTGCTGTGCCTTCGCGCACCTCTCATACCTTCCCATATATCGCCCTGTTTTCGCGCACCTCCCATACATTCCCCCATATCGCTGTGTTTTCGTGCACCTCTCATACCTCCCCCTATATCGCTGTGTTTTCACGCACCTCTCGTAACTTCTCCTATATCGCTGGGTTTTCACGCACCTCTCATAACTTCCCCTATATCGCCCTGTTTTCGCACTCCTCTCATACATTCCCCTGTATCACTGTCTTTTCACGCACATCCCATAGCTTCACCTTTATCGCTGTGTTATTGCTCACCTCTCATAGATTCCCCTATATCGCCGTGTTCTCGCACACCTCTCATACCATCCCCTATATCACTCTGTTTTCGCGCACGTCCCATAGCTTCCACTACATTGCCCTGTTTTCGCGCACCTCTCATGTCTTCCCCTACATCGTTGTGTTTTCTCACACCTCTGATGCATTCCCCTATAACGCCAAGTTTTCGCGCACCTCTCCTAATTTCCCCTGTATCGCCGTGTTCTCGCGCAGCTCGCATACCTTCCCCTATATCACTGTGTTTTCACGCACGTCCCATGGAGTCCCCTATATTGCTGTGTTTTCGCGTAGCTCTCATTTCTTCCCCGATATCTCCGTGTTTTCATGCACATCTCATACCATCCCCTATATCACTGTGCCTTCGCGCACCTCTCATACCTTCCCCTATTTCGCTGTGTTTTCGTGCACCTCGCATACCTTCACACCTTCCCCTATATCGCTGTGTTTTCACTCACCTCTCATAACTTCTCATATATCGCCATGTTTTTGCGGACCTCTCATAATTTCCCCTATATAGCCATGTTCTTGCACACCTCTCATACCTTCCACGATATCACTGTGTTTTCGCGCACGTCCCATAGCATCCCCTGTATCGCTGTGTTTTCGGACACCACTCATACCTTTCCCTGTATTGCCATGTTTTCACGCATATCCCATAGCTTCCACTATATAGCCCTGTTTTCGAGCACCTCTCATGTCTTCCCCTATATCACTGTGTTTTCGCGCACCTCCCATACCTTCCTCCTTATCGCTGTGTTTTCGTGCACCTCTCATACCTTCCCCTATATCGCTGTGTTTTCACGCACCTCTCATAACTTCTCCTATATGGCTGTATTTTTGCGCACCTCTCATACCTTCCCCTATATCGCCGTGTTTTCAATCACATCTCATAATGTCCCCTATATTGCTGTGCATTCGCGCACCTCCCATAGAATCCGCTATATCGCTGTGCCTTTGCGCACATCGCATATCTTCCCCTATATCGTCCTGTTTTCGCGCACCTCCCATACCTTCCCTTTTATCGTTGTGTTTTCGTGCACCTCTCATACCTTCCCCTATATTGCTGTGTTTTCGCGCATCTCTCATGGTTTCCCCAATATTGACGTGTATTCATGCACATCTCATACCGTCCCTTATATCGCTGTGCTTTTGCGCACCTCCAATAGCTACGCCCACGTCGCTGTGTTTTCGCGCACCTCTCATACCTTCCCCTATATCACTGTCTTTTTGCGCACATCCCATAGCTTCATCTTTATCGCTGTGTTATTGCTCACCTCTCATAGCTTCCCCTATATCACTGTGTTTTTACGCACCTCTCATGTCTTCCCCTATATCGCTGTTTTCGCTCCTGTCATTACTTCCATTATATCGCTGCGTTTTCTCACACCTCTGATACATTCCCCTGTATCGCCGTGTTTTCGCACACCTCTCATGGCTTCCCGACTATCGCCGTGTATTCATGCACATCTCTTACCTTTCCCTAAATCGCTGTGTTTTCGCGCACCTCTCATACCTTCCCCTATATCGATGTATTTTTGCGCACATCTCATAACGTCCCCTTTATCGCTGTGTATTCGCGCACCTCCCATACCATCCCCTATATCACTGTGCCTTCGCGCACGTCTCATGCATTCCCGTATATCGCTGTGTTTTTGCACACCTCTCATACCTTCCCCAATATCACCGTGTTTTCATGCACATCTCATAACGTCCCCAATGTCGCTGGGTTTTCACGCACCTCTCATAAATTCCCCTATATCGCTCTGTTTTCGCGCTCCTCTCATACGTTCCCCAATATCACTGTGTTTTCACGCAGCTCTCATACCTTCCCCTATATAGCTGTGTTTTCGCACACCTCTCATGGCTTCCCGACTATCGCCGTGTATTGATGCACATCTCATACCTTCCCCTATATCGCTGTGTTTTCGTGCACCTCCCATAACTTCGCCTACATCGCTGTTTTCGTGCACCTCTCATACCTTCCCCTATATCGATGTATTTTTGCGCACATCTCATACCTTCCCCTATATCACTATGTATTCGCGCACCTCCCATACCATCCCCTATATCACTGTGCCTTCGCGCACCTCTCATGCATTCCCGTATACCGCTGTGTTTTTGCACACCTCTCATACCTTCCCCAATATCACCGTGGTTTCATGCACATCTCATAACGTCCCCAATGTCGCTGGGTTTTCACGCACCTCTCATAACCTCTCCTATATCGCCCTGTTTTCGAGCTCCTCTCATACCTTCCCCTATATCGCTGTGTTTTCGCACACCTCTCATGGCTTCCCGACTATCGCTGTGTATTGATGCACATCTCATACATTCCCCTATATCGCTGTGCTTTCGCGCACCTCCCATAGCTTTGCCTACATCGCTGTTTTCGCGCACCTCTCATACCTTCCCCTATATCGATGTATTTTTGCGCATATCTCATATCTTCCCCTATATTGATGTGTTTTCATGCACATCTCATAACGTCCCCTATATCGCTGTGTATTTGCGCACCGCCCATAGAATACCCTATATCACTGTGTCTTCGCGCACCTCTCATTCATTCCCGTATACCGCTGTGTTTTTGCACACCTCTCATACCTTCCCCAATATCACCGTGGTTTCATGCACATCTCATAACGTCCCCAATGTCGCTGGGTTTTCACGCACCTCTCATAACCTCCCCTATATCACCCTGTTTTCGCGCTCCTCTCATACCTTCCCCTATATCGCTGTGTTTTCGCGCACTTCTCATACCTTCGCCGATATCGCTGTGTTTTCGTGCTCCTCTCCTACCCTCCCCTATATTACTGTGTTTTCACGCACATCTCTTAAATTCTCCTATATCGCTGTGTTTTTGCACAACTCTTATACCTTCCCCTATATCGCTGTTTTCAGGCACCTCTCATGGCTTCCCCAATATCGCCGTGTGTTCATGCACATCTCATACCGTCCCCTATATCGCTGTGTTTTGGCGCACCTCCCATAGCTTCGCCTACATCGTTGTTTTCGCGCACATCCCATAGCTTCACCTTCATCGCTGTGTTATTGCTCAGCTCTCATAGCTTACCCTATATCGCCGTGTTTTCGCGCACCTCGCATGTCTTCACCTATATCGCTATGTTTTCGCTCCTATCATTATGTCCCCTATATCGCTGTGTTTTCTCGCACCTCTGATACATTCTCCTGTATTGCCATGCATTTGCGCACCTCTTACAATTTCCACTATATCGCCGTGTTCTCGCACACCTCTCATACCTTCCCCTATATCACTGTTTTTTTGTGCATGTCCCATAGCATCCCCTATATCGCTGTGTTTTCTCGCGCCTCTGATACATTCCCCTGTATCGCCGTGGTTTCGCGCACATCCCTTAGGTTCCACTATATTGCCCTGTTTTTGCGCACCTCTCATGCCTTCCCCTATATCACGGTGTTTTCGCGCACCTCTCATACCATCCCCTATATCGCTGTACCTTCGCGCACCTCTCATACCTTCCCCTATATCGCCCTGTTTTCGCGCACCTTCCATACCTTCCCCTATATCGCTGTTTTTTCATGCACCTCGCATACCTCCCCCTATATCGCTGTGTTTTTACGCACCTCTCATAACTTCTCCTAATTCGCTGTATTTTTGCGCAGTTCTTATACCTTCCCCTATATTGCCGTGTTTTCATGCACATCTCATAATGTCCCTTATATCGCTGTGTATTCGCGCACCTCCCATAGCATCCCTTGTATTGCTGTGCCTTCGCGCACCACTCATACCTTCCCCTATATCGCCCCGATTTTGCGCACCTTCCATACCTTCCCCTATATCGCCTCGTTTTCATGCACCCCTCATACCTCCCTCTATATCGCTGAGTTTTCACGCTCCTCTCATAATTTCTCCTATATCGCCGTATTTTTGCGCACCTCTCATGGCTTCCCCAATATCGCCGTGTTTTCATGCACATCTCTTAACGTCCCATATATCGCTGTGTATTCGCGCACCTGCCATAGCATCCTCTAAATTGCTGTGCCTTCGCGCACCTCTCATACCTTCCCCTATGTCGCCCTGTTTTCGCACACTTCTCTTACCATCCCCTATATCGCCGTATTTTTGCGCACCTCTCATGGCTTCCACAATATCGCCGTGTTTTCACGCACATCTCATAACGTCTCCTATATCTCTGTGTATTCACGCACCTCTCATAGCATCCCCTATATCGCTGTGCCTTGCGCACCTCTCATAGCTTCCCCTATATCGCTGTGCCTTGCGCACCTCTCATAGCTTCCCCTATATCGCTGTCTTTTCGCGCACATCCCATAGATTCAATTTATCACTGTGTTATTCCTCACCTCTCATAGCTTCCCCTGCATTGCCGTGTTTTTGCTCACTTCTCATGTCTTCACCTAGATCGCTATGTTTTTGCTCCTCTCAATACTTCCCCTATATCACTGTGTTTTCGTGCACCTCCCATACCATCCCCTATATTGCTGTGTTTCGCACACGTCTCATACCTTTCCCTATATCGCACTGTTTTCGAGCACCTCCCATAACTTCCCCTATATCGCTGTGTTTTCGTTACCTCTCATACCTCCCCTTATATCGCTGTGTTTTCACGCACCTCTCATAACTTCCCCTGTATTGCTGTATTTTTGCGCACCTCTCATAACTTCCCCTGTATTGCTGTATTTTTGCGCACCTCTCATAACTTCCCCTATATTGCCTTGTTTTTATGCACATCTCATAACATCCCCTATATCACTGTGTATTCGTGCACCTCCCATAGCATCCCCTATATCGCTGTGCCTTCGCGCACCTCTCATACCTTCCCCTATATCGCCCTGTTTTCGCGCACATCCCATACCTTCCACTATATTGCCCTGTTTCCGCGCACCTCACATGTCTTCCACTACATCGCTGTGTTTTCTGGCACCTCTGATGCATTCCCCTGTAACACCAAGTTTCGCGCATCTCTGATACTTTCCCCTAAATCGCCGTGTTTACGCGCACCTCTCATACCTCCCCCTATATCGCCATGTTTTTATGCACATCTCAATACCGACTCCTATATAGCTGTGTTTTTGCGTACCTCCCATAGCATCCCCTATATCGCTGTGCCTTCGTGCACCTCTCATACCTTCCCCTATATCGCCCAGTTTTCGCGCACCTTCTATACCTTCCTTTATGTCACTGCGTTTTCGTGCACCTTTCATACCTTCCCCTATGTCGCTGTGTTTTCGCACACCTCTCATAACTTCTCCAATATCGCTGTGTTTTTGTGCATCTCTCATACCTTCCCTAATATCACTGCGTTTTCATGCACATCTCATCACGTCCCCTATATCGCTGTGTATTCACGCACCTCCCATAGCATCCCCTATATCGCTGTGCCTTGCGCACCTCTCATAACTTCCCCTATATCGCTGTCTTTTCGATCACATCCCATAGATTCACCTTTATCGCTGTGTTATTGCTCACCTCTCATATATTCCCCTATATCGCTGTGTTTTTGCTCACTTCTCATAGCTTCCACTACATCGACATGTTTTCGCGCACCTCTCATGTCTTCACCTAGATCACTATGTTTTCGATCCTCTCAATACTTCCCTTATATCGCTGTGTTTTCTCGCACATCTGATAGATTCTCCCGTATCGCCGTGTTCTCGCACACCTCTCATAACTTCCCCTATATCGCCCTGTTTTCGTGCACATCCCATAGCTTCCACTATATTGCCCTGCTTTCGCGCACCTCTCATGTATTCCACGACATAGCTGTGTTTTCTGGCACCTCTGATGCATTCCCCTGTAACGCCAAATTTTCGCGCACCTCTCATACTTTCCCCTATATCGCCGTGTTTACGCACACCTCTCATACCTCCCCCTATATCGCCAGGTTTTTATGCACAACTCATACCGTCTCCTATATCGCTGTGTTTTCGCGCACCTCCCATAGCATCCCCTATATTGCTGTGCCTTCGTGCAACTCTCATACCTTCCCCTATATCGCTGTGTTTTCACGCACCTCTCTTAACTTGTCCTATATCGCTGTGTTTTTGCACACCTCTCATACCTTCCCCTATATCGCCGTGTTTTCAGGCACCTCTCATGGCTTCCCAAATATCGCCGTGTAATCATGCACATCTCATACCGTCCCCTATATCGCTGTGTTTTGGCGCACCTCCCGTAGCTTCATCTACATCGCTGTTTTCGCGCACATCCCATAGCTTCACCTTGATCGCTGTGTTATTGTTCACCTATCATAGCTTACCCTATATCGCCGTATTCTCGCACACCTCTCATACTTTCCCCTATATCACTGTTTTTTTGCGCATGTCCCATAGCGTCCCCTATATAGCCGTGTTTTCTCGCACTTCTTGATACATTCCCCTGTATCGCCGTGGTTTCGTGCACATCCCATAACTTCCCCTATATCGCCTTGT
This sequence comes from Mobula birostris, assembly GCF_030028105.1. Classification (NCBI taxonomy): domain Eukaryota; kingdom Metazoa; phylum Chordata; class Chondrichthyes; order Myliobatiformes; family Myliobatidae; genus Mobula; species Mobula birostris. The sequence goes on from NW_027275924.1 coordinate 16,285, forward strand.
TTTCGCGCACCTCCCATATCTTCCCCAATATCGCTGTTTTTTCATGCACCTCTCATAGCCACCCTTATATCGCTGTGTTTTCACGCACTTCTCATAACTTCTCCTAATTCGCTCTATATTTGCGCAGTTCTTATACCTTCCCCTATATTGCCGTGTTTTCATGCACATCTCATAACGTCCCCTATATCGCTGTGTATTCGTGCACCTCTCATACCTTCCCCTATATCGCCCCGTTTTTGCGCACCTTCCATACCTTCCCCTATATCGCCTCGTTTTCATGCACCCCTCATACCTCCCTCTATATCGCTGAGTTTCCACGCTCCTCTCATAATTTCTCCTATATCGCCGTATTTTTGCGCACCTCTCATGGCTTCCACAATATCGCCATGTTTTCATGCACATCTCTTAACGTCTCATATATCGCTGTGTATTCGCGCACCTGCCATAGCATCCTCTATATTGCTGGGCCTTCGCGCACATCTCATACCTTCCCCTATGTCGCCCTGTTTTCGCACACTTCCCATACCGTCCCCTATATTGCCGTATTTTTGCGCACCTCTCATGGCTTCCACAATATCGCCGTGTTTTCACGCACATCTCATAACGTCTCCTATATCTCTGTGTATTCACGCACCTCACATAGCATCCCCTATATCGCTCTCCCTTTGCTCATCGCTCATACCTGCCCCTATATTGCCCTGTTTCCCGCGCACCTCCCATGGCTTCGCCTACATCGCTGTGTTTTTGTGCACCTCTCATACCTTCTCCTATATAGCCCTGTTTTCGCGCAAATCCCAGAACTTCATCTTTATCGCTGTGTTATTGCTTACCTCTCATAGCTTCCCCTATATCGCCGTGTTTTCGCGCACCCCTCATGTCTTCACCTATATCGCTGTGTTTCCGCTCCTCTCATTACTTCCCCTATATCTCTGTGTTCTCGCACTTCTGATACAGTTCCCTGTATCAACGTGTTTTCGCGCACCCCTCATAATTTCACCTATATCGCCGTGTTCTCGCACACCTCTCATATCTTCCCCTATATCACTGTGTTTTCGCGCATGTCCAATAGCGTCCCCTATATCGCTCTGTTTTCACGCACCTCTCATGTCTTCCCCTATATCACTGTGTTTTCGTGTACCTCTCATACCTCCCCTTATATCGCTGTGTTTTCACGCACCTCTCATAACTTCCCCTGTATTGCTGTATTTTTGCGCACCTCTCATAACTTCCCCTATATTGCCGTGTTTTTATGCACATCTCATAACGTCCCCTATATCACTGTGTATTCGTGCACCTCTCATAGCATCCCCTATATTGCTGTGCCTTCGCGCACCTCTCATACCTTCCCCTATATCGCCCTGTTTTCGCGCACATCCCATACCTTCCACTATATTGCCCTGTTTCCGCGCACCTCACATGTCTTTCACTACATCGTTGTGTTTTCTGGCACCTCTGATGCATTTCCCTGTAACACCAAGTTTCGCGCACCTTTCATACTTTCCCCTAAATCGCCGTGCTTACGTGCACCTCTCATACCTCCCCCTATATCGCCATGTTTTTATGCACATCTCAATACCATCTCCTATATCGCTGTGCTTTTGCGCACCTCCCATAGCATCCCCTATATCGCTGTGCCTTCGTGCACCTCTCATACCTTCCCCTATATCGCCTTGTTTTCGCGCATCTCCTATACCTTCCCTTATATCACTGCGTTTTCGTGCACCTTTCATACCTTCCCCTATATCGCTGTGTTTTCGCAAACCTCTCATAACTTCTCCAATATCGCTGTGTTTTTGTGCACCTCTCATACCTTCCCTAATATCACTGCGTTTTCATGCACATCTCATCACGTCCCCTGTATCGCTGTGTTTTCACGCACCTCCCATAGTATCCCCTATATCGCTGTCCCTTACGCACCTCTCATAACTTCCCTTATATCGCTGTCTTTTCGCGTACATCCCATAGATTCACCTTTATCGCTGTGTTATTGCTCACCTCTCATAGATTCCCCTATATCGCTGTGTTTTTGCTCACTTCTCATAGCTTCCACTAAATCGACATGTTTTCGCGCACCTCTGTCTTCACCTAGATCGCTATGTTTTCGATCCTCTCAATACTTTCCTTATATCGCTGTGTTTTCTCGCACATCTGATACATTCTCCCGTATCGCCGTGTTTTCGCACACCTCTCATAATGTCCCCTATATCGCCGTGTTCTCGCACACCTCTCATAACTTCCCCTATATCACTGTGTTTTCGCGCACGTCCCATTGTGTCCCCTATATCGCTGTGTTTTCACGCACCTCTCATTGCTTCCCCTATATCGCCCTGTTTTCGTGCACATCCCATAGCCTCCACTATATTGCTCTGCTTTCGCGCACCTCTCATGTATTCCACTACATAGCTGTGTTTTCTGGCACCTCTGATGCATTCCCCTGTAACGTCAAGTTTTCGCGCACCTCTCATACATTCCCCTATATCGCCGTGTTTACGATGCACATCTCATAACGTCTCCTATATCTCTGTGTATTCACGCACCTCCCATAGCTTCCCCTATATCGCTGTGCCTTCGGGCATCGCTCATACCTTCCCCTATATCGCCTGTTTCCCATGCACCTCCCAGGGCTTCGCCTACATCGCTGTGTTTTTGTGCACCTCTCATACCTTCCCCTATATCGCCGTGGTTTCGCGCACCTCTCATTTCTTCACCTATATCGCTGTGTTTCCGCTCATCTCATTACTTCCCCCATATCGCTCTGTGTTCTCGCACTTTTGATACAGTTCCCTGTATCAACGTGTTTTCGCGCACCTCTCATAATTTCACCTATATCGCCCTGTTCTCGCACACCTCTCATATCTTCCCCTATATCACTGTGTTTTCGCGCACGTCCAATAGCGTCCCCTATATCGCTCTGTTTTCATGCACCTCTCATACCTCCCCCTATATCGCTGTGTTTTCACACACCTCTCATAACTTCTCTTATATCGCTGTGTTTTTGTGCACCTCTCATACCTTCCCTAATATCACTGCGTTTTCATGCACATCTCATCACGTCCCCTATATCGCTGTGTTTTCGTGCACCTCTCATACCTCCCCCTATATCGCTGTGCCTTGCGGACCTCTCATACCTTCCCTCATATCGCTGTCTTTTCGCACACATCCCATAGATTCACCTTTATCGCTGTGTTATTCCTCACCTCTCATAGCTTCCCCTATATCGCCGTGTTGTCATGCACATCTCATAACGTCCTCTATATTGCTGTATATTCGCGCACCTCCCATAGCTTCCCTCATATCACTGTGCTTTCGCGCACCTCTCATACCTTCCTAAATATCACCCTGTTTTCGCGCACCTCCCATTCCTTCACCTATATCGCTGTTTTCGTGCACCTCTCATGCATTCCCGTATACTGCTGTGTTTTTGCACACCTCTCATACCTTCCCCAATATCACCGTGTTTTCACGCACCTCTCATAACCTCCCCTCTATCGCCCTGTTTACGCGCTCCTCTCATACCTTCACCTATATCACTGTGTTTTCACGTAGCTCTCATACCTTCCCCTATAGCACTGTGTTTTCGCACACCCCTTATGGCTTCCCGACTATCGCCGTGTTTTCATGCACATCTCATACCTTCCTCTATATCGCTGTGTTTTCGCACACCTCTCATGGCTTCCCGACTATCGCCGTGAATTCATGCACATCTCATACCTTCCCCTATATCGCTGTGCTTGCGCGCACCTCCCATAGCTTCGCCTACATCGCTGTTTTCGCGCATCTCTCATACCTTCCCCTATATCGATGTATTTTTGTGCACATCTCATAGCTTTCCCTATATTGATGTGTTTTCATGCACATCTCATAACATCCCCTATATACCTCTGTATTTGCGCACCTCCCATACTATCCCCTATATCACTGTGCCTTCGCGCACCTCTCATGTATTCCCATATATCGCCCTGTTTTCGCACACCTCCCATACCGTCCCCTATATCGCTGTATTTTCGCACACCTCTCATGGCTTCCCCAATATCGCCGTGTTTTCATGCACATCTCATAACGTCTCCTATAACTCTGTGTATTCACGCACCTCCCATAGCATCCCCTATATCGCTGTGCCTTCGCACACCGCTCATACCTTCCCCAAAATTGCCCTGTTTCCCGTGCACCTCCCATGGCTTCGCATATATCGCTGTGTTTTTGCGCACCTCTCATACCTTCCCCTATATCGCCCTGTTTTCGCGCTCATCCCATAACTTCAACATTATCGCTGTGTTATTGCTTACCTCTCATAGCTTCCCCTATATCGCCATGTTTTCGCGCACCTCTCATGTCTTCACTTATATCGCTGTGTTTCCGCTCCTCTCATTACTTCCCCTATAACGCTCTGTGTTCTCGTACTTCTGATACTGTTCCCTGTATCAACGTGTTTTCGCTCAACTCTCATAATTTCACCTATATCGCCGTGTTCTCGCACACCTCTCATATCTTCCCCTATATCACTGTGTTTTCGCGCACGTCCAATAGCGTCCCCTATATCGCTGTGTTTTCACGCACCTCTCATGTCTTCCCCTATATCACTGTGTTTTCGTGCACCTCCCATACCATCCCCTATATTGCTGTGCCTTCGCACACCTCTCGTACCTTTCCCTATATCGCCCTGTTTTCGAGCACCTCCCATACCTTCCCCTATATCGCTGCGTTTTCGTGTATCTCTCATAACTTCTCCTGTATTGCTGTATTTTTGCGTACCTCTCATAACTTCCCCTATATTGCCGTGTTTTTATGCACATCTCATAACGTCCCCTATATCGCTGTGTATTCGCGCACCTCCCATAGCATCCCCTATATCGCTGTGCCTTCGCGCACCTCTCATACCTTCCCCTATATCGCACAGTTTTCGCGCACCTCCGATTCCTTCCCCTATATCGCTGTGTTTTCGTGCACCTTTCATACCTTCCCCTATATCGCTGTGTTTTCACACACCTCTCATAACTTCTCCTATATCACTGAGTTTTTGTGCACCTCTAATACCTTCCCTAATATCGCTGAGTTTTCATGCACATCTCATCACGTCCCCTATATCACTGTGTATTCGCGCACCTTCCATACGTTCTCCTACATCGCTGTGCCTTGTGCAGCTCTCATAGCTTCCCCTATATCGCTGTCTTTTCGCGCAGATCCCATAGATTCAGCTTTATCGCTGTGTTATTGCTCACCTCTCATAACTTCCCCTGAATCGCCGAGTTTTTGCACACCTCTCATGTCTTCACCTAGATCGCTAAGTTTTTGCACCTCTCAATACTTCCCCTATATCGCTGTGTTTTCTCGCACAATTGATACATTCTCCCGTATCGCTGTGCCTTCGTACACCTCTCATTATTTCCCCTATATCGCCGTGTTCTCGCGCACTTCTCATACCTTCCCTTATATCACTGCGTTTTCGTGCACCTCTCATACCTTCCCCTATATGGCTGTGTTTTCATGCACATCTCATAACGTCCCCTATATCGCTGTGTATTCGTGCATCTCCCATTCCTTCCCGAATATATCTCTGTGTTTTCGTGCACCTTTCATATCTTCCCCTATATTGCTGTGTTTTCGCACACCTCTCATAACTTCTCCTATATCGCTGTGTTATTGTGCACCTCTGATACCTTCCCTAATATCACTGCGTTTTCATGCACGTCACATCACGTCCCCTATATCGTTGTGTATTCACGCACCTCCAATAGCATCCCCTATATCGCTGTGCCTTGCGCACCTCTCATAGCTTCCCCTATATCGCTGTCTTTTCGCGCACATCCCATAGATTCACCTCTATCGCTGTGTTATTGCTCACCTCTCATAGCTTCCCCTATATCGCCGTGTTTTTGCTCACCTCTCATAGCTTCTCCTATATCGCCGTGTTTTCGCGCACCTCTCATGTCTTCACCTAGATCGCTATGTTTTCGCTCCTCTCAATGCTTCCCCTATATCGCTGTGTTTTCTCGCACATCTGATACATTCTCCCGTATCGCCGCGTATTCGCACACCTCTCATAATTTCCCCTATATCGCCATGTTCTCGCACACCTCTCATACCTTACCCTATATCACTGTGTTTTCGCGCACATCTCATACATTCCCCTATATCGCCCTGTTTTTGCACTCATCCCATAACTTCACCTTTATCGCTGTGTTATTCCTTACCTCTCATAGCTTCCCCTATATCGCCGTGTTTTCGCGCACCTCTCATGTCTTCACCTATATCGCTGTGTTTCTGCTCCTCTCATTACTTCCCCTACATCGCTCTGTGTTCTCGCACTTCTGATACAGTTCTCTGTATCAACGTGTTTTCGCGCACCGCTCATAATTTCACCTATATCGCCCTGTTCTCGCACACCTCTCATATCTTCCCCTATATCACTGTGTTTTCACGCACGTCCAATAGCGTTCCCTATATCGCTGTGTTTTCACGCACCTCTCATGTCTTCCCCTATATCACTGTGTTTTCACGCACCTCCCATAGCATCCTCTATATTACTGTGCCTTCGCACACCTCTCATACCTTCCCCTATATTGCCCTGCTTTCGAGCACCTCTCATACCTTCCCCTATATCGCTGTGTTTTCGCAAACCTCTCATTGTTTCCCGACAATCGCCGTGTATTCATGCACATCTCATACCTTCCCCTATATCGCTATGCTTTCGCGCACCTCCCATAGCTTCGTCTACATCGCTGTTTTCGCGCACCTCTCATACCTTCCCCTGTATCGATGTATTTTTGCACACATCTCATACCTTCCCCTATATTGATGTGTTTTCATGCACATCTCATAACGTCCCCTATATCGCTGGGTATTTGCGCAACTCCCATACCATCCCCTATATCACTCTGCCTTCGCGCACCTCTCATGCATTCCCGTATATCGCCCTGTTTTCGCGCACCTCCTATAGCTTTGCCTACATTGCTGTTTTCGCGCACCTCTCATACCTTCCCCTATATCGATGTATTTTTGCGCACATCTCATAACACCCCCTATATCGCTGTGTATTTGCGCACCTCCCATACCATCCCCTATATCACTGTGCCTTCGCGCACCTCTCATGCATTCCCGTATATCGCTGTGTTTTTGCACACCACTCATACATTCCCCAATATCACCGTGTTTTCATGCACATCTCATAACGTCCCCAATGTCGCTGGGTTTTCACACACCTCTCATAACTTCCCCTATATCTCCCTGTTTTCGCGCTCCTCTCATACCTTCACCTATATCACTATGTTTTCACGCAGCTCTCATACCTTCCCCTATATCGATGTATTTTTGCGCACATCTCATACCTTCCCCTATATCGCTGTGCTTTTGCGCACCTCCCATAGCTTCGCCTACATCGCCCTGTTTTCGCGCACATCCCATACCTTCCATTATATTGCCCTGTTTTCGCGCACCTCTCATGTCTTGCACTACATCGCTGTGTTTTCTAGCACCTCTGATGCATTCCCCTGTAACACCAAGTTTTCGCGCACCTCTCATACTTTACCCTATATCGCCGTGTTTACGCGCACCTCTCATGTCTGCCCCTATATCGCCATGTTTTTATGCACATCTCATACCGTCTCCTATATCGCTGTGTTTTTGCGCACCTCGCATAGCATCCCCTATATCGCTGTGCCTTCGTGCACCTCTCATAACTTCCCCTATATCACTGTGTTTTCACGCACCTCCCATAGCATCCTCTATATTACTGTGCCTTCGCACACCTCTCATACCTTCCCCTATATTGCCCTGCTTTCGAGCACCTCTCATACCTTCCCCTATATCGCTGTGTTCTCGCAAACCTCTCATTGTTTCCCGACAATCGCCGTGTATTCATGCACATCTCATACCTTCCCCTATATCGCTATGCTTTCGCGCACCTCCCATAGCTTCGTCTACATCGCTGTTTTCGCGCACCTCTCATACCTTCCCCTATATCGATGTATTTTTGCACACATCTCATACCTTCCCCTATATTGATGTGTTTTCATGCACATCTCATAACGTCCCCTATATCGCTGGGTATTTGCGCAACTCCCATACCATCCCCTATATCACTCTGCCTTCGCGCACCTCTCATGCATTCCCGTATATCGCCCTGTTTTCGCGCACCTCCTATAGCTTTGCCTACATTGCTGTTTTCGCGCACCTCTCATACCTTCCCCTATATCGATGTATTTTTGTGCACATCTCATAACGTCCCCTATATCGCTGTGTATTTGCGCACCTCCCATACCATCCCCTATATCACTGTGCCTTCGCGCACCTCTCATGCATTCCCGTATATCGCTGTGTTTTTGCACACCACTCATACATTCCCCAATATCACCGTGTTTTCATGCACATCTCATAACGTCCCCAATGTCGCTGGGTTTTCACACACCTCTCATAACTTCCCCTATATCTCCCTGTTTTCGCGCTCCTCTCATACCTTCACCTATATCACTATGTTTTCACGCAGCTCTCATACCTTCCCCTATATCGATGTATTTTTGCGCACATCTCATACCTTCCCCTATATCGCTGTGCTTTTGCGCACCTCCCATAGCTTCGCCTACATCGCCCTGTTTTCGCGCACATCCCATACCTTCCATTATATTGCCCTGTTTTCGCGCACCTCTCATGTCTTGCACTACATCGCTGTGTTTTCTAGCACCTCTGATGCATTCCCCTGTAACACCAAGTTTTCGCGCACCTCTCATACTTTACCCTATATCGCCGTGTTTACGCGCACCTCTCATATCTGCCCCTATATCGCTGTGCCTTCGTGCACCTCTCATAACTTCCCCTATATCGCCCTGTTTTCGCGGACCTCCTATACCTTCCCTTATATCACTGCGTTTTCGTGCACCTTTCATACCTTCCCCTATATCGCCGTGTTTTCGCGCACTTCTCATGTCTTCACCTAGATCGCTATGTTTTCGCTCCTCTCAATACTTCCCCTATATCGCTGTGTTTTCTAGCACATCTCATACATTCTCCCGTATCGCTGTGTTTTCGCACACCTCTCATAATTTCCCCTATATCGCCGTGTTCTTGCACACCTCTCATACCTTCCCCTATATCACTGTGTTTTCGCGCACGTCCCATTGCGTCCCCTATATCGCTGTGTTTTCGCGCACCTCTCATACCTTCCCCAATATTTTCGTGCACATCCCATAGCTTCCACTATATTGCCCTGTTTTCGCACACCTCTCATGTATTCCATTACCTCGCTGTGTTTTCGCGCACCTCCCATACCTCCCCCTATATCGCCGTGTTTTATGCACATCTCATACCGTCCCCTATATTATTGTGTTTTGGCGCACCTCCCATACCTTCCCCTATATCGCCGTGTTTTTGTGCACCTCTCATACCTTCCCCAATATCGCTCTGTTTTCGCGCACCTCCTATACCTTCCCTTATATTGCTGTGTATTCGTGCACCTCTCATACCTTCCCGTACATTGCCCAGTGTTCGCGCACCTCCTATACCTTCCCTTGTATCGCTGCATTTTCGTGCACCTCTCATACCTTCCCCTATATCGCTGTGTTTTCATGCACATCTCATAACGTCCCCTATTTTGCTGTGTATTTGTGCACCTCCCATAACATTCCCTATATCGCTCTGCCTTCACGCACCTCTCATACGTTCCCCTATATCACCCTGTTTTCGCACTCCTCTCATAGCTTCACCTATATCACTGTGTTTTCACGCACCTCTCATAACTTCCCCTATATCGCTGTGTTTTCGCACACCTCTCATGGTTTCCGGTCTATCGCCGTGTATTCATGCACATCTCATATCGTCCCGTATATCGCTGTGCTTTCACGCACCTCTCATACCTTCCCCTATATCGCTGTGTTTTTGTGCACCTCTCATACCTTCACTAACATCGTTGCATTTTCATGCACATCTCATCATGTCCCCTATATCGCTGTGCATTCACGCACCTCCCATAATATCCCCTATGTCACTGTGCCTTCGCGCACCTCTCATACCTTCCCCTATATCGCCCTGTTTTCGTGCATCTCCAATTCCTTCCCCTATATCGCTGTGTTTTCGTGCACCTTTCATACCTGCCCCTACATCACTGTGTTTTCACACAACTCTCATAGCTTCTCCTATATCGCTGAGTTTTTGTGCACCTCTCATAACTTCCCTAATATCGTTGTGTTTTCACGCATCTCTCATAAATTTTCCTATATTGCTGTATTTTTGCGCACCTCTCATAACTTCCTCTATATCGCCGTGTTTTTATGCACATCTCATCACGTCCCCTATATCGCTGTGTATTCGTGCACCTCCCATAGCATCCCCTATATCGCTGTGCCTTGCGCACCTCTCATACCTTCCCTTATATCGAAGTCTTTTCGCGCACATCCCATAGATTCACCTTTATCGCTGTATTATTGCTCACCTCTCATAGCTTCCCCTGTATCACCGTGTTTTTGCTCACCTCTCATAGATTCCCCTATATCGCCCTGTTTTCGTGCACCTCCCATACCTTCCCCAATAGCGCTGTGTTTTCGTGCTCCTCTCATACCTTCACCTATATTGCTGTGTTTTCTCGCACCTCCGATACATTCTCCTGTATTGCCATGTTTTCGCGCACCTCTTACAATTTCCCCTATATCGCCGTGTTCACGCACACCTCTCATACCTTCCCCTATATCACTGTTTTTTTGCGCATGTCCCATAGCTTCCCCTATATCGCTGTGTTTTCGCGCACCTCTGATACATTCCCCTGTATCGCCGTGGTTTCGCACACATCCCATAGGTTCCACTATATTGCCCTGTTTTTGCGCACCTCTCATGTCTTCCCCTATATCACGGTGTTTTCGCGCACCTCTCATAGCATCCCCTGTATAGCTGTGCCTTTGCGCACCTCTCATAACTTCCCCTATATCGCCCTGTTTTCGCGCACCTCCCATACCTTCCCCAATATCACTGTGTTTTCGTGCACCTCTCCTACCTTCCCCTATATCGCTGTGTTTTCACGCAGCTCTCATAACTTCTCCTATATCACTGTATTTTTGCGCAGCTCTTATACCTTCCCCTATATTGCCGTGTTTTCATGCACATCTCATAATGTCCCCTATATCGCTGCGTATTCGCGCACCTCCCAATATCGCCCTGTTTTCGTGCACATCCCATAGCTTCCACTATATTGCCCTGTTTTCGTGCACATCCCATAGCTTCCACTATATTGCCCTGTTTTCGCGCACCTCTCATGTATTCCACTACATCACTGTGTTTTCTGGCACCTCTGATGCATTCCCCTGTAACGCCAAGTTTTCGCGCACCTCTCATACTTTCCATTATATCGCCCTGTTTACGCGCACCTCTCATACCTCCCCCTATATCGCCATGTTTTTATGCACATTTCATACCGTCTCCTATATCGCTGTGTTTTCGCACACCTCCCATAGCATCCCCTATATTGCTGTGCCTTCGTGCACCTCTCATACCTTCCCCTAAATCGCCCTGTTTTCGCACACCTCCTATACCTTCCCTTATATCGCTGCGTTTTCGTGCACCTCTCATACCTTCCCGTATATACGCTGTGTTTTCATGCACATCTCATAACGTCCCCTATATCGCTGGGTTTTCACGCACCTCTCATAACTTCCCCTATATCACCCTGCTTTCGAGCACCTCCCATACCTTCCCCTATACCGCTGTGTTTTCATGTACCTCTCATACCTCCCCCTATATTGCTGTGTTTTCGCGCACCTCTAATAAGTTCTCCTATATTGCTGTATTATTGCGCACCTCTCATAACTTCCCCTATATCGCCGTGTTTTCATGCACCTCTCATACCTTCCCTATATCGCTGTGTTTTCACACACCTCTCATAACTTCCCCTATATCGCTGTGTTTTTGTGAACCTCTCAGAACTTCCCTAATATCGCTGCGTTTTCATGCACATCTCACCACGTCCCCTATATCGCTGTGTATTCACGCACCTCTCATAACTCCTCCTATATCGCTGTGCCTTGCGCACCTCTCATACCTTCCCCTATATCGCTGACTTTTCGCGCACATCCCATAGATTCACCTTTATCGCTGTGTTATTGCTCACCTCTCATAGCTTCCCCTGTATCGCCGTGTTTTTGCTCACCTCTCATAGCTTCCCCCATATGTCCGTGTCTTTGCGCACCTCTCATGTCTTCACCTAGATCGCTATGTTTTCACTCCTCTAAATACTTACCCTATATCGCTGTGTTTTCTCGCACATCTGATACATTCTCCCATATCGCCGTGTTTTCGCACACCTCTCATAATTTCCCCTATATCGCCGTGTTCTCGCACACTTCTCATACCTTCCCCTATATCACTGTGTTTTCGCGAACGTCCCATTGCGTCCCCTATATCGTCCTGTTTTCGCGCACCTCTCATTAATTCCCCTATATCACCCTGCTTTCGAGCACCTCCCATACCTTCCCCTATATCGCTATGTTCTCGTGTACCTCTCATACCTTCCCTATATCGCTGTGTTTTCACACACCTCTCATAACTTCTCCTATATCGCTGTGTTTTTGTGCACCTCTCATACCTTCCCCTATATCGCCCTGTTTTTGTACATCTCCCATTCCTGCCTCTATATCGCTGTGTTTTCGTGCACCTTTCATACCTTCCCCTATAACACTGTGTTTTCACACACCTCTCATAACTTCTTCTATATCGCTGTGTTTTTGTGCACCTCTCATACCTTCCCTAATATCGCTGCGTTTTCATGCACATCTCATCACATCCCCTTTATCGCTGTGTATTCACGCACCTCCCATAGCATCCCCTATATCGCTGTGCCTTGCGCACCTCTCATACCTTCCCTTATATTGCTGTCTTTTCGCGCACATCCCATAGCTTCCCCTGTATCGCCGTGTTTTTGCTCACCTCGCATAACTTCCCCTATATCGCCGTCTTTTCGTGCACCTCTCATGTCTTCACCGAGATCGCTATGTTTTCGCTCCTCTCATTACTTCCCCTATTTCGCTGTGTTTTCTGGCACATCTGATACATTCTCCCGTATCGCCGTGTTTTCGCGCACCTCTCATACCTTCCCCTATATTGCCCTGTTTTCGCGCACCTCCTATACCTTCCCTTATATCGCTGCGTTTTCGTGTACCTCTCATACCTCCCCCAATATCGTTGTGTTTTCACGCATCTCTCATAAATTTTCCTATATTGCTGTATTTTTGCGCACCTCTCATAACTTCCCCTATATCGCCGTGTTTTTATGCACATCTCATCACGTCCCCTATATCGCTGTGTATTCGTGCACCTCCCATAGCATCCCCTATATCGCTGTGCCTTGCGCACCTCTCATACCTTCCCTTATATCGAAGTCTTTTCACGCACATCCCATAGATTCACCTTTATCGCTGTATTATTGCTCACCTCTCATAGCTTCCCCTGTATTGCCGTGTTTTTGTTCACCTCTCATAGCTTTCCCTATATCGCCGTGTTTTCGCGCACCTCTCCTGTCTTCCCCTATATTACTGTGCCTTCGCATACCTCCATTAATTTCATCTATATCACCCTGTTTTCGAGCACCTTACATACCTTCCCCTACATCGCTGTGTTTTTGTGCACCTCTCATACTTCCCCATATATCGCTGTGCCTTGCGCACCTCTCATACCTTCCCCTATATCACCCTGTTTTCGCGCACCTCCCATTCCTTCATCTATATCGCTGTTTTCGTGCACCTTTCATACCTTCCCCTATATCGCTGTGTTTTCACACACCTCTCATAACTTCTCCTATATCACTGTGTTTTTTTTGCAACTCTCATACCTTCCCTAATATCGCTGCATTTTCATGCACATCTCATCACATCCCCCATATCGCTGTGTATTCACGCACCTCCCATAGCATCCCCTATATCACTGCGTTTTTGTGCACCTCTCATAACTTCCCTAATATCGCTGCGTTTTCATGCACATCTCATCACGTCCCCTATATCGCTGTGTATTCATGCACCTCTCATACCTCCCCCTATATCGCTGTGCCTTGCGCACCTCTCATACCTTCCCCTATATCGCTGTCTTTTCGCGCACATCCCATAGATTCACCTTTATCGCTGTGTTATTGCTCACCTCTCATAGATTCCACTGTATCGCCGTGTTTTTGCTCACCTCTCATAGCTTCCCCCATATGTCCGTGTCTTTGCGCATCTCTCATGTCTTCACCTAGATCGCTATGTTTTCACTCCTATAAATACTTACCCTATATCGCTGTGTTTTCTCGCACATCTGATACATTCTCCCATATCGCCGTGTTTTCGCACACCTCTCATAATCTCCCCTATATCGCCGTGTTCTCGCACACTTCTCATACCTTCCCCTATATCACTGTGTTTTCGCGAACGTCCCATTGCGTCCCCTATATCGTCCTGTTTTCGCGCACCTCTCATTAATTCCCCTATATCACCCTGCTTTCGAGCACCTCCCATACCTTCCCCTATATCGCTGTGTTCTCGTGTACCTCTCATACCTTCCCTATATCGCTGTGTTTTCACACACCTCTCATAACTTCTCCTATATCGCTGTGTTTTTGTGCACCTCTCATACCTTCCCCTATATCGCCCTGTTTTTGTACATCTCCCATCCCTGCCTCTATATCGCTGTGTTTTCGTGCACCTTTCATACCTTCCCCTATAACACTGTGTTTTCACACACCTCTCATAACTTCTCCTATATCGCTGTGTTTTTGTGCACCTCTCATACCTTCCCTAATATCGCTGCGTTTTCATGCACATCTCATCACATCCCCTATATCGCTGTGTATTCACGCACCTCCCATAGCATCCCCTATATCGCTGTGCCTTGCGCACCTCTCATACCTTCCCCTATATTGCTGTCTTTTCGCGCACATCCCATAGATTCACCTTTATCGCTGTGTTATTGCTCACCTCTCATATCTTCCCCTGTATCGCCGTGTTTTTGCTCACCTCGCATAGCTTCCCCTATATCGCCGTCTTTTCGTGCACCTCTCATGTCTTCACCGAGATCGCTATGTTTTCGCTCCTCTCATTACTTCCCCTATTTCGCTGTGTTTTCTGGCACATCTGATACATTCTCCCGTATCGCCGTGTTTTCGCGCACCTCTCATACCTTCCCCTATATTGCCCTGTTTTCGCGCACCTCCTATACCTTCCCCTATATCGCTGTGTTCTCGTGTACCTCTCATACCTTCCCTATATCGCTGTGTTTTCACACACCTCTCATAACTTCTCCTATATCGCTGTGTTTTTGTGCACCTCTCATACCTTCCCCTATATTGCCCTGTTTTCGCGCACCTCCTATACCTTCCCTTATATCGCTGCGTTTTCGTGTACCTCTCATACCTCCCCCAATATCGTTGTGTTTTCACGCATCTCTCATAAATTTTCCTATATTGCTGTATTTTTGCGCACCTCTCATAACTTCCCCTATATCGCCGTGTTTTTATGCACATCTCATCACGTCCCCTATATCGCTGTGTATTCGTGCACCTCCCATAGCATCCCCTATATCGCTGTGCCTTGCGCACCTCTCATACCTTCCCTTATATCGAAGTCTTTTCGCGCACATCCCATAGATTCACCTTTATCGCTGTATTATTGCTCACCTCTCATAGCTTCCCCTGTATTGCCGTGTTTTTGCTCACCTCTCATAGCTTTCCCTATATCGCCGTGTTTTCGCGCACCTCTCCTGTCTTCCCCTATATTACTGTGCCTTCGCATACCTCCATTAATTTCATCTGTATCACCCTGTTTTCGAGCACCTTATATACCTTCCCCTACATCGCTGTGCTTTTGTGCACCTCTTATACTTCCCCATATATCGCTGTGCCTTGCGCACCTCTCATACCTTCCCCTATATCACCCTGTTTTCGCGCACCTCCCATTCCTTCATCTATATCGCTGTTTTCGTGCACCTCTCATACCTTCCCCTATATCGCTGTGTTTTCACACACCTCTCATAACCTCTCCTATATCACTGTGTTTTTTTTGCAACTCTCATACCTTCCCTAATATCGCTGCATTTTCATGCACATCTCATCACGTCCCCTATATCGCTGTGTATTCACGCACCTCCCATAGCATCCCCTATATCGCTGTGCCTTCGCGCACCTCACATACCTTCCCTTATATCGAAGTCTTTTCGCGCACATCCCATAGATTCACCTTTATCGCTGTATTATTGCTCACCTCTCATAGCTTCCCCTGTATTGCCGTGTTTTTGCTCACCTCTCATAGCTTTCCCTATATCGCCGTGTTTTCGCGCACCTCTCCTGTCTTCCCATATATTACTGTGCCTTCGCATACCTCCATTAATTTCATCTATATCACCCTGTTTTCGAGCACCTTACATACCTTCCCCTACATCGCTGTGTTTTTGTGCACCTCTCATACTTCCCCATATATCGCTGTGCCTTGCGCACCTCTCATACCTTCCCCTATATCACCCTGTTTTCGCGCACCTCCCATTCCTTCATCTATATCGCTGTTTTCGTGCACCTCTCATACCTTCCCCTATATTGCTGTGTTTTCACACACCTCTCATAACCTCTCCTATATCACTGTTTTTTTTGCAACTCTCATACCTTCCCTAATATCGCTGCATTTTCATGCACATCTCATCACGTCCCCTATATCGCTGTGTATTCACGCACCTCCGATAGCATCCCCTATATCGCTGTCTTTTTGCGCACATCCCATAGATTCACATTTATCGCTGTGTTATTGCTCACCTCTCATAGCTTCCCCTGTATCCCCGTGTTTTTGCTCACCTCTCATACCTTTCTCTATATCGCCTTGTTTTCGAGCACCTCCCATACCTTCCCTAATATCGCTGCATTTTCATGCACATCTCATCACGTCCCCTATATCGCTGTGTATTCACGCACCTCCCATAGCATCCCCTATATCGCTGTCTTTTTGCGCACATCCCATAGATTCACATTTATCGCTGTGTTATTGCTCACCTCTCATAGCTTCCCCTGTATCCCCGTGTTTTTGCTCACCTCTCATACCTTTCTCTATATCGCCTTGTTTTCGAGCACCTCCCATACCTTCCCCTTATCGCTGTGTTTTCTTGTACCTCTCATACCTCCCCCTATGTCGCTGTGTTTTCACGCACCTCTCATAGCGTCCCCTATATCGCTGTGTATTCGCGCACCTCCCATAGCATCCCCTATATCACTGTGCCTTCGCGCACCTCACATACCTTCCCCTATATCGCCCTGTTTTCACGCACCTCCGATTCCTTCCCCTATATCGCTGTGTTTTCGTGCACCTTTCATACCTTCCCCTTTATCGCTGTGTTTTCACACACCTCTCATAACTTCTCCAATATCACTGGGTTTTTATGCACCTCTCATACCTTCCCTTATATAGCCGTTTTCGCGCACCTCCTATAACTTCCCTTATATCACTGCGTTTTCGTGCACCTCTCATACCTTCCACTATATCGCTGTGTTTTCATGCACATCTCATAACGTCCCCTATTTCACTGTGTATTCGTGCACTTCGCATAACATCCCCTACTTCTCTGTGCCTTCGCGCACCTCTCATACCTTCCCCTATATCGCCGTGTTTTCATGCACATCTCATAACGTCCCCTATATCGTTGGGTTTTTACGCACCTCTCATAACTTCCCCTATATTGCCCTGCTTTCGAGCACCTCCCATACCTTCCCCTATATCGCTGTGTTTTCGTTTACCTCTCATACCTCCCCCTATATCGCTGTGTTTTCAAGCACCTCTCATAACTTCTCATATATTGCTGTATTTTTGCGCACCTCTCATAACTTCCCCTATATTGCCGTTTTTTTATGCACATCTCATAACGTCCCCTATTTCGCTGTGTATTCGTGCACCTCCCATAACATCCCCTATATCGCTGTGCCTTCGTGCACCTCCCATACCTTCCCCTATATCACCCTGTTTTCATGCACATCTCATAACGTCCCCTATATTGCTGGATTTTCACGCATCTCTCATAACTTCCCCTATATCACCGTGTTTTTATGCACATCTCATAACGTCCCCTATATTGCTGTGTATTCGTGCACCTCCCATTCCTTCCCCTATATCGCTGTGCTTTCGTGCACCTTTCATACCTTCCCCTATATTGCTGTGTTTTCGCACACCTCTCATAACTTCTCCGATATCGCTGTTTTTGTGCACTTCTCATAACTTTCCTAATATCGCTGAGTTTTCATGCACATCTCATCACGTCCACTATATCGCTGTGTATTCACGCACCTCCCATAGCATCCCCTATATCGCTGTGCCTTGTGCACCACTCATAGCTTCCCCTATATCGCTGTCTTTTCGCGCACATCCCATAGATTCACCTTTATCACTGCGTTATTGCTCACCTCTCATAGCTTCCCTGTATTGCCCTGTTTTTGCTTACCTCTCATAGCTTCCCCTATATCGCCGTGTTTTCGCGCCCTTCTCATGTCTTCACCTAGATCGCAATGTTTTCGTTCCTCTCAATACTTCCCCTATATCGCTGTTTTCTAGCACATCTGATACATTCTCCCGTATCGCCGTGTTTTCGCACACCTCTCATAATTTCCCATATATCGCCGTGTTCTCGCACACCTCTCATACCTTTCCCTACATCACTGTGTTTTCGCAGACTCCCATTGCGTCCCCTATATCGCTGTGTTTTCGCGCACCTCTCATACCTTCCCCTATATCGCCCAATTTTCATGCACGTCCCATAGCTTCCACTATATTGCCCTGTTTTCGCGCACCTCTCAGGTATTCCACTACATCACTGTGTTTTCTGGCACCTCTGATGCATTCCCCTGTAACGCCAAGTTTTTGCGCACCTCTCATACTTTCCATTATATCGCCGTGTTTACGCGCACCTCTCATACCTCACCCTATATGGCCATGTTTTTATACACATCTCATACCGTCTCCTATATCGCTGTGTTTTTGCACACCTCCCATAGCATCCCCTATATTGCTGTGCCTTCGTGCACCTCTCATACCTTCCCCTTTATCGCCCTGTTTTTGCGCACCTCTCATGTATTCCACTACATCGCTGTGTTTTCTGGCACCTCTGATGCATTCCCTTGTAATGCCAAGTTTTCGCGCACCTCGCATACTTTCCCCTATATCGCCGTGTTTACGCGCACCTCTCATACTTCCCCCGATATCGCCACGTTTTTATGCACATCTCATCCCGTCTCCTATATCGCTGTGCTTTTGCGCACCTACCATAGCATCCCCTATATCGCTGTCTTTTTGCGCACATCCCATAGATTCACCTTTATCGCTGTGTTATTGCTCACCTCTCATAGCTTCCCCTGTATCACCGTGTTTTTGCTCACCTCTCATAGATTCCCCTATATCGCCCTGTTTTCGTGCACCTCCCATACCTTCCCCGATATCGCTGTGTTTTCGTGTTCCTCTCATACCTTCCCCTATATTGCTGTGTTTTCTCGCACCTCCGATACATTCTCCTGTATTGCCATGTTTTCGCGCACCTCTTACAATTTCCCCTATATCGCAGTGTTCACGCACACCTGTCATACCTTCCCCTATATCACTGTTATTTTGCGCATGTCCCATAGCTTCCCCTATATCGCTGTGTTTTCGCGCACCTCTGATACATTCCCCTGTATCGCCGTGGTTTCGCGCACATCCCATAGGTTCCACTATATTGCCCTGTTTTTGCGCACCTCTCATGTCTTCCCCTATATCACGGTGTTTTCGCGCACCTCTCATAGCATCCCCTGTATAGCTGTGCCTTTGCGCACCTCTCATAACTTCCCCTATATCGCCCTGTTTTCGCGCACCTCCCATACCTTCCCCAATATCGCTGTGTTTTCGTGCACCTCTCCTACCTTCCCTTATATCGCTGTGTTTTCACGCAGCTCTCATAACTTCTCCTATATCACTGAACTTTTGCGCAGCTCTTATACCTTCCCCTATATTGCCGTGTTTTCATGCACATCTCATAATGTCCCCTATATCGCTGCGTATTCGCGCACCTCCCAATAGCGCCCTGTTTTCGTGCACATCCCATAGCTTCCACTATATTGCCCTGTTTTCGCGCACCTCTCATGTATTCCACTACATCACTGTGTTTTCTGGCACCTCTGATGCATTCCCCTGTAACGCCAAGTTTTCGCGCAACTCTCATACTTTCCATTATATCGCCCTGTTTACGCGCACCTCTCATACCTCCCCCTATATCGCCATGTTTTTATGCACATTTCATACCGTCTCCTATATCGCTGTGTTTTCGCACACCTCCCATAGCATCCACTATATTGCTGTGCCTTCGTGCACCTCTCATATCTTCCCCTATATCGCCCTGTTTTCGCGCACCTCTCATGTATTCCACTACATCGCTGTGTTTTCTGGCACCTCTGATGCATTCCCCTGTAACGCCAAGTTTTCGCGCACATCTCATAATTTCCCCTATATCGCCGTGTTTACGCGCACCTCTCATACCTCCCCCTATATTGCCATGTTTTTATGCACATTTCATACCGTCTCCTATATCGCTGTTTTCTCGCGCACCTCCCATAGCATCCCCTATATCGCTGTGCCTTCATGCACCTCTCATACTTTCCCCTAAATCGCCCTGTTTTCGCGCACCTCCTATACCTTCCCTTATATCGCTGCGTTTTCGTGCACCTCTCATACCTTCCCGTATAACGCTGTGTTTTCATGCACATCTCATAACGTCTCCTATTTCGCTGTGTATTCGTGCAATTCCCATAACATCCCCTATATCGCTGTGCCTTCGCGCACCTCTCATACCTTCCCCTATAATGCCGTGTTTTCATGCACATCTCATAACGTCCCCTATATCACTGGGTTTTCACGCACCTCTCATAACTTCCCTTATATCACCCTGCTTTCAAGCACCTCCCATACCTTCCCCTATATCGCTGTGTTTTCGTGTACCTCTCATACCTCCCCCTATATTGCTGTGTTTTCGCGCACCTCTAATAACTTCTCCTATATTGCTGTATTATTGCGCACCTCTCATAACTTCCCCTATATCGCCGTGTTTTCATGCACCTCTCATACCTTCCCTATATCGCTGTTTTTTCACACACCTCTCATAACTTCCCCTATATCGCTGTGTTTTTGTGCACCTCTCATAACTTCCCTAATATCGCTGCCTTTTCATGCACATCTCATCACGTCCCCTATATCGCTGTGTATTCACGCACCTCTCATACCTCCCCTTATATCGCTGTCTTTTCGCGCACATCCCATAGATTCACCTTTATCGCTGTGTTATTGCTCACCTCTCATAGATTCCCCTGTATCGCCGTGTTTTTGCTCACCTCTCATAGCTTCCCCCATATGTCCGTGTCTTTGCGCACCTCTCATGTCTTCACCTAGATCGCTATGTTTTCACTCCTCTAAATACTTACCCTATATCGCTGTGTTTTCTCGCACATCTGATACATTCTCCCATATCGCCGTGTTTTCGCACACCTCTCATAATTTCCCCTATATTGCTGTGTTCTCGCACACTTCTCATACCTTCCCCTATATCACTGTGTTTTCGCGAACGTCCCATTGCGTCCCCTATATCGTCCTGTTTTCACGCACCTCTCATTAATTCCCCTATATCATCCTGCTTTCGAGCACCTCCCATACCTTCCCCTATATCGCTGTGTTCTCGTGTACCTCTCATACCTTCCCTATATCGCTGTGTTTTCACACACCTCTCATAACTTCTCCCATATCGCTGTGTTTTTGTGCACCTCTCATACCTTCCCCTATATCGCCCTGTTTTTGTACATCTCCCATTCCTGCCTCTATATCGCTGTGTTTTCGTGCACCTTTCATACCTTCCCCTATATCACTGTGTTTTCACACACCTCTCATAACTTCTCCTATATCGCTGTGTTTTTGTGCACCTCTCATACCTTCCCTAATATTGCTGCATTTTCATGCACATCTCATCACATCCCCTATATCGCTGTATATTCACACACCTCCCATCGCATCCCCTATATCGCTGTGCCTTGCGCACCTCTCATAGCTTCCCCTATATTGCTGTCTTTTCGCGCACATCTCCATAGATTCAGCTTTATCGCTGTGTTATTGCTCTCTTCTCATAGCTTCCCCTGTATCGCCGTGTTTTTGCTCACCTGTCATGTCTTCACCTAGATCACTATGTTTTCGCTCCTCTCAATACTTCCCCTATATCGCTGTGTTTTCTCGCACAATTGATACATTCTCCCGCATCGCCGTGTTTTCGCACACCTCTCATAATGTCTCCAATTTCGCCGTGTTCTCGCACACAACTCATACCTTCCCCTATATCGCCCTCTTTTCGTGCACATCCCATACCTTCCACTATATTGCCCTGTTTTCGCGCACCTCTCATGTCTTCCACTACATCGCTGTGTTTTCTGGCACCTCTGATGCATTCCCATGTAACGCCAAGTTTTCGCACACCTCTCATACTTTCCCCTATATTGCCGTGTTTACGCGCACCTCTCATACCTCCCCGTATATTGCCATGTTTTTATGCGCATCTCATACCGTCTCCTATATCGCTGTGTTTTCGCGCACCTCCCATAGCAACCCCTATATTGCTGTGCCTTCGTGCACCTCTCATACCTTCCCCTTTATCGCCCTGTTTTTGCGCACCTCTCATGTATTCCACTACATCGCTGTGTTTTCTGGCACCTCTGATGCATTCCCTTGTAATGCCAAGTTTTCGCGCACCTCGCATACTTTCCCCTATATCGCCGTGTTTACGCGCACCTCTCATACTTCCCCCGATATCGCCACGTTTTTATGCACATCTCATCCCGTCTCCTATATCGCTGTGCTTTTGCGCACCTACCATAGCATCCCCTATATCGCTGTCTTTTTGCGCACATCCCATAGATTCACCTTTATCGCTGTGTTATTGCTCACCTCTCATAGCTTCCCCTGTATCACCGTGTTTTTGCTCACCTCTCATAGATTCCCCTATATCGCCCTGTTTTCGTGCACCTCCCATACCTTCCCCGATATCGCTGTGTTTTCGTGTTCCTCTCATACCTTCCCCTATATTGCTGTGTTTTCTCGCACCTCCGATACATTCTCCTGTATTGCCATGTTTTCGCGCACCTCTTACAATTTCCCCTATATCGCAGTGTTCACGCACACCTGTCATACCTTCCCCTATATCACTGTTATTTTGCGCATGTCCCATAGCTTCCCCTATATCGCTGTGTTTTCGCGCACCTCTGATACATTCCCCTGTATCGCCGTGGTTTCGCGCACATCCCATAGGTTCCACTATATTGCCCTGTTTTTGCGCACCTCTCATGTCTTCCCCTATATCACGGTGTTTTCGCGCACCTCTCATAGCATCCCCTGTATAGCTGTGCCTTTGCGCACCTCTCATAACTTCCCCTATATCGCCCTGTTTTCGCGCACCTCCCATACCTTCCCCAATATCGCTGTGTTTTCGTGCACCTCTCCTACCTTCCCTTATATCGCTGTGTTTTCACGCAGCTCTCATAACTTCTCCTATATCACTGAACTTTTGCGCAGCTCTTATACCTTCCCCTATATTGCCGTGTTTTCATGCACATCTCATAATGTCCCCTATATCGCTGCGTATTCGCGCACCTCCCAATAGCGCCCTGTTTTCGTGCACATCCCATAGCTTCCACTATATTGCCCTGTTTTCGCGCACCTCTCATGTATTCCACTACATCACTGTGTTTTCTGGCACCTCTGATGCATTCCCCTGTAACGCCAAGTTTTCGCGCAACTCTCATACTTTCCATTATATCGCCCTGTTTACGCGCACCTCTCATACCTCCCCCTATATCGCCATGTTTTTATGCACATTTCATACCGTCTCCTATATCGCTGTGTTTTCGCACACCTCCCATAGCATCCACTATATTGCTGTGCCTTCGTGCACCTCTCATATCTTCCCCTATATCGCCCTGTTTTCGCGCACCTCTCATGTATTCCACTACATCGCTGTGTTTTCTGGCACCTCTGATGCATTCCCCTGTAACGCCAAGTTTTCGCGCACATCTCATAATTTCCCCTATATCGCCGTGTTTACGCGCACCTCTCATACCTCCCCCTATATTGCCATGTTTTTATGCACATTTCATACCGTCTCCTATATCGCTGTTTTCTCGCGCACCTCCCATAGCATCCCCTATATCGCTGTGCCTTCATGCACCTCTCATACTTTCCCCTAAATCGCCCTGTTTTCGCGCACCTCCTATACCTTCCCTTATATCGCTGCGTTTTCGTGCACCTCTCATACCTTCCCGTATAACGCTGTGTTTTCATGCACATCTCATAACGTCTCCTATTTCGCTGTGTATTCGTGCAATTCCCATAACATCCCCTATATCGCTGTGCCTTCGCGCACCTCTCATACCTTCCCCTATAATGCCGTGTTTTCATGCACATCTCATAACGTCCCCTATATCACTGGGTTTTCACGCACCTCTCATAACTTCCCTTATATCACCCTGCTTTCAAGCACCTCCCATACCTTCCCCTATATCGCTGTGTTTTCGTGTACCTCTCATACCTCCCCCTATATTGCTGTGTTTTCGCGCACCTCTAATAACTTCTCCTATATTGCTGTATTATTGCGCACCTCTCATAACTTCCCCTATATCGCCGTGTTTTCATGCACCTCTCATACCTTCCCTATATCGCTGTTTTTTCACACACCTCTCATAACTTCCCCTATATCGCTGTGTTTTTGTGCACCTCTCATAACTTCCCTAATATCGCTGCCTTTTCATGCACATCTCATCACGTCCCCTATATCGCTGTGTATTCACGCACCTCTCATACCTCCCCTTATATCGCTGTCTTTTCGCGCACATCCCATAGATTCACCTTTATCGCTGTGTTATTGCTCACCTCTCATAGATTCCCCTGTATCGCCGTGTTTTTGCTCACCTCTCATAGCTTCCCCCATATGTCCGTGTCTTTGCGCACCTCTCATGTCTTCACCTAGATCGCTATGTTTTCACTCCTCTAAATACTTACCCTATATCGCTGTGTTTTCTCGCACATCTGATACATTCTCCCATATCGCCGTGTTTTCGCACACCTCTCATAATTTCCCCTATATTGCTGTGTTCTCGCACACTTCTCATACCTTCCCCTATATCACTGTGTTTTCGCGAACGTCCCATTGCGTCCCCTATATCGTCCTGTTTTCACGCACCTCTCATTAATTCCCCTATATCATCCTGCTTTCGAGCACCTCCCATACCTTCCCCTATATCGCTGTGTTCTCGTGTACCTCTCATACCTTCCCTATATCGCTGTGTTTTCACACACCTCTCATAACTTCTCCCATATCGCTGTGTTTTTGTGCACCTCTCATACCTTCCCCTATATCGCCCTGTTTTTGTACATCTCCCATTCCTGCCTCTATATCGCTGTGTTTTCGTGCACCTTTCATACCTTCCCCTATATCACTGTGTTTTCACACACCTCTCATAACTTCTCCTATATCGCTGTGTTTTTGTGCACCTCTCATACCTTCCCTAATATTGCTGCATTTTCATGCACATCTCATCACATCCCCTATATCGCTGTATATTCACACACCTCCCATCGCATCCCCTATATCGCTGTGCCTTGCGCACCTCTCATAGCTTCCCCTATATTGCTGTCTTTTCGCGCACATCTCCATAGATTCAGCTTTATCGCTGTGTTATTGCTCTCTTCTCATAGCTTCCCCTGTATCGCCGTGTTTTTGCTCACCTGTCATGTCTTCACCTAGATCACTATGTTTTCGCTCCTCTCAATACTTCCCCTATATCGCTGTGTTTTCTCGCACAATTGATACATTCTCCCGCATCGCCGTGTTTTCGCACACCTCTCATAATGTCTCCAATTTCGCCGTGTTCTCGCACACAACTCATACCTTCCCCTATATCGCCCTCTTTTCGTGCACATCCCATACCTTCCACTATATTGCCCTGTTTTCGCGCACCTCTCATGTCTTCCACTACATCGCTGTGTTTTCTGGCACCTCTGATGCATTCCCATGTAACGCCAAGTTTTCGCACACCTCTCATACTTTCCCCTATATTGCCGTGTTTACGCGCACCTCTCATACCTCCCCGTATATTGCCATGTTTTTATGCGCATCTCATACCGTCTCCTATATCGCTGTGTTTTCGCGCACCTCCCATAGCAACCCCTATATTGCTGTGCCTTCGTGCACCTCTCATACCTTCCCCTTTATCGCCCTGTTTTTGCGCACCTCTCATGTATTCCACTACATCGCTGTGTTTTCTGGCACCTCTGATGCATTCCCTTGTAATGCCAAGTTTTCGCGCACCTCGCATACTTTCCCCTATATCGCCGTGTT
The DNA here is from genome assembly GCF_030028105.1 of Mobula birostris. Classification (NCBI taxonomy): domain Eukaryota; kingdom Metazoa; phylum Chordata; class Chondrichthyes; order Myliobatiformes; family Myliobatidae; genus Mobula; species Mobula birostris. Next base: position 42,643 of record NW_027275924.1, read on the forward strand.
TACGCGCACCTCTCATACTTCCCCCGATATCGCCACGTTTTTATGCACATCTCATCCCGTCTCCTATATCGCTGTGCTTTTGCGCACCTACCATAGCATCCCCTATATCGCTGTCTTTTTGCGCACATCCCATAGATTCACCTTTATCGCTGTGTTATTGCTCACCTCTCATAGCTTCCCCTGTATCACCGTGTTTTTGCTCACCTCTCATAGATTCCCCTATATCGCCCTGTTTTCGTGCACCTCCCATACCTTCCCCGATATCGCTGTGTTTTCGTGTTCCTCTCATACCTTCCCCTATATTGCTGTGTTTTCTCGCACCTCCGATACATTCTCCTGTATTGCCATGTTTTCGCGCACCTCTTACAATTTCCCCTATATCGCAGTGTTCACGCACACCTGTCATACCTTCCCCTATATCACTGTTATTTTGCGCATGTCCCATAGCTTCCCCTATATCGCTGTGTTTTCGCGCACCTCTGATACATTCCCCTGTATCGCCGTGGTTTCGCGCACATCCCATAGGTTCCACTATATTGCCCTGTTTTTGCGCACCTCTCATGTCTTCCCCTATATCACGGTGTTTTCGCGCACCTCTCATAGCATCCCCTGTATAGCTGTGCCTTTGCGCACCTCTCATAACTTCCCCTATATCGCCCTGTTTTCGCGCACCTCCCATACCTTCCCCAATATCGCTGTGTTTTCGTGCACCTCTCCTACCTTCCCTTATATCGCTGTGTTTTCACGCAGCTCTCATAACTTCTCCTATATCACTGAACTTTTGCGCAGCTCTTATACCTTCCCCTATATTGCCGTGTTTTCATGCACATCTCATAATGTCCCCTATATCGCTGCGTATTCGCGCACCTCCCAATAGCGCCCTGTTTTCGTGCACATCCCATAGCTTCCACTATATTGCCCTGTTTTCGCGCACCTCTCATGTATTCCACTACATCACTGTGTTTTCTGGCACCTCTGATGCATTCCCCTGTAACGCCAAGTTTTCGCGCAACTCTCATACTTTCCATTATATCGCCCTGTTTACGCGCACCTCTCATACCTCCCCCTATATCGCCATGTTTTTATGCACATTTCATACCGTCTCCTATATCGCTGTGTTTTCGCACACCTCCCATAGCATCCACTATATTGCTGTGCCTTCGTGCACCTCTCATATCTTCCCCTATATCGCCCTGTTTTCGCGCACCTCTCATGTATTCCACTACATCGCTGTGTTTTCTGGCACCTCTGATGCATTCCCCTGTAACGCCAAGTTTTCGCGCACATCTCATAATTTCCCCTATATCGCCGTGTTTACGCGCACCTCTCATACCTCCCCCTATATTGCCATGTTTTTATGCACATTTCATACCGTCTCCTATATCGCTGTTTTCTCGCGCACCTCCCATAGCATCCCCTATATCGCTGTGCCTTCATGCACCTCTCATACTTTCCCCTAAATCGCCCTGTTTTCGCGCACCTCCTATACCTTCCCTTATATCGCTGCGTTTTCGTGCACCTCTCATACCTTCCCGTATAACGCTGTGTTTTCATGCACATCTCATAACGTCTCCTATTTCGCTGTGTATTCGTGCAATTCCCATAACATCCCCTATATCGCTGTGCCTTCGCGCACCTCTCATACCTTCCCCTATAATGCCGTGTTTTCATGCACATCTCATAACGTCCCCTATATCACTGGGTTTTCACGCACCTCTCATAACTTCCCTTATATCACCCTGCTTTCAAGCACCTCCCATACCTTCCCCTATATCGCTGTGTTTTCGTGTACCTCTCATACCTCCCCCTATATTGCTGTGTTTTCGCGCACCTCTAATAACTTCTCCTATATTGCTGTATTATTGCGCACCTCTCATAACTTCCCCTATATCGCCGTGTTTTCATGCACCTCTCATACCTTCCCTATATCGCTGTTTTTTCACACACCTCTCATAACTTCCCCTATATCGCTGTGTTTTTGTGCACCTCTCATAACTTCCCTAATATCGCTGCCTTTTCATGCACATCTCATCACGTCCCCTATATCGCTGTGTATTCACGCACCTCTCATACCTCCCCTTATATCGCTGTCTTTTCGCGCACATCCCATAGATTCACCTTTATCGCTGTGTTATTGCTCACCTCTCATAGATTCCCCTGTATCGCCGTGTTTTTGCTCACCTCTCATAGCTTCCCCCATATGTCCGTGTCTTTGCGCACCTCTCATGTCTTCACCTAGATCGCTATGTTTTCACTCCTCTAAATACTTACCCTATATCGCTGTGTTTTCTCGCACATCTGATACATTCTCCCATATCGCCGTGTTTTCGCACACCTCTCATAATTTCCCCTATATTGCTGTGTTCTCGCACACTTCTCATACCTTCCCCTATATCACTGTGTTTTCGCGAACGTCCCATTGCGTCCCCTATATCGTCCTGTTTTCACGCACCTCTCATTAATTCCCCTATATCATCCTGCTTTCGAGCACCTCCCATACCTTCCCCTATATCGCTGTGTTCTCGTGTACCTCTCATACCTTCCCTATATCGCTGTGTTTTCACACACCTCTCATAACTTCTCCCATATCGCTGTGTTTTTGTGCACCTCTCATACCTTCCCCTATATCGCCCTGTTTTTGTACATCTCCCATTCCTGCCTCTATATCGCTGTGTTTTCGTGCACCTTTCATACCTTCCCCTATATCACTGTGTTTTCACACACCTCTCATAACTTCTCCTATATCGCTGTGTTTTTGTGCACCTCTCATACCTTCCCTAATATTGCTGCATTTTCATGCACATCTCATCACATCCCCTATATCGCTGTATATTCACACACCTCCCATCGCATCCCCTATATCGCTGTGCCTTGCGCACCTCTCATAGCTTCCCCTATATTGCTGTCTTTTCGCGCACATCTCCATAGATTCAGCTTTATCGCTGTGTTATTGCTCTCTTCTCATAGCTTCCCCTGTATCGCCGTGTTTTTGCTCACCTGTCATGTCTTCACCTAGATCACTATGTTTTCGCTCCTCTCAATACTTCCCCTATATCGCTGTGTTTTCTCGCACAATTGATACATTCTCCCGCATCGCCGTGTTTTCGCACACCTCTCATAATGTCTCCAATTTCGCCGTGTTCTCGCACACAACTCATACCTTCCCCTATATCGCCCTCTTTTCGTGCACATCCCATACCTTCCACTATATTGCCCTGTTTTCGCGCACCTCTCATGTCTTCCACTACATCGCTGTGTTTTCTGGCACCTCTGATGCATTCCCATGTAACGCCAAGTTTTCGCACACCTCTCATACTTTCCCCTATATTGCCGTGTTTACGCGCACCTCTCATACCTCCCCGTATATTGCCATGTTTTTATGCGCATCTCATACCGTCTCCTATATCGCTGTGTTTTCGCGCACCTCCCATAGCAACCCCTATATCGCTGTGCCTTCGTGCACCTCTCATACCTTCCCCTATATCGCCCTGTTTTCGCGCACCTCCTATAACTTCCCTTATATCACTGCGTTTTCGTGCACCTCTCATACCTTCCACTATATCGCTGTGTTTTCATGCACATCTCATAACGTCCCCTATTTCGCTGTGTATTCGTGCACATCCCATAACTTTCTCTATTTCTCTGTGCCTTCGCGCAACTCTCATACCTTCCCCTATATCGCCGTGTTTTCATGCACATCTCATAACGTCCCCTATATCGCTGGGTTTTTACTCACCTCTCATAACTTCCCCTATATCGCCCTGCTTTCGAGCACCTTCCATATCTTCCCCTATATCGCTGTGTTTTCGTTTACCTCTCATACCTCCCCCTATATTGCTGTGTTTTCAAGCACCTCTCATAAATTCTCATATATTGCTGTATTTTTGTGCACCTCTCATAACTTCCCCTATATTGTCGTTTTTTTATGCACATCACATAACGTCCCCTATTTCACTGTGTATTCGTGCACCTCCCATAACATCCCCTATATCGCTGTGCCTTCGTGCGCATCCCATACCTTCCCCTATATCGCCCTGTTTTCGCCCACCTCCTATACCTTCCCTTATATCGCTGTGTATTTGTGCACCTCCCATTCCTTCCCCTATATCGCTGTGCTTTCGTGCACCTTTCATACCTTCCCCTATATCGCTGTGTTTTCGCACACCTCTCATAACTTCTCCTAAATCGCTGTGTTTTTGTGCACCTCTCATAACTTCCATAATATCGCTCAGTTTTCATGCACATCTCATCACGTCCACTATATCGCTGTGTATTCACGCCCCTCCCATTGCATCCCCTATATCGCTGTGCCTTGCGCACCTCTCATAGCTTCCCCTATATCGCTGTCTTTTCGTGCACATCCCATAGATTCACCTTTATCGCTGCGTTATTGCTCACCTCTCATACCTTCCCTGTATCGCCCTGTTTTTGCTCACCTCTCATAGCTTCCCTTATATCGCCGTGTTTTCGCGCCCTTCTCTTGTCTTCACCTAGATCGCTATGTTTTCGTTCCTCTCAATACTTCCCCTATATCGCTGTTTTCTAGCACATCTGATACATTCTCCCGTATCACCGTGTTTTTGCACACCTCTCATAATTTCCCCTATATCGCCGTGTTCTCACACACCTCTCATACCTTTCCCTATATCACTGTGTTTTCGCACACGTCCCATTGCTTCCCTATATCGCTGTGTTTTCGCGCACCTCTCATACCTTCCCCTATATCGCCCTATTTTCATGCACATCCCATAGCTTCCACTATATTGCCCTGTTTTCGCACACCTCTCATGTATTCCACTACATCACTGCGTTTTCTGGCACCTCTGATGCATTCCCCTGTCACGCCAAGTTTTCGCGCACCTCTCTTACTTTCTATTATATCGCCGTGTTTACGCGCACCTCTCATACCTCACCCTATATGGCCATGTTTTTATGCACATCTCATACCGTCTCCTATATCGCTGTGTTTTCGCACACCTCCCATAGCATCCCCTATATTGCTGTGCCTTCGTGCACCTCTCATACCTTCCTCTATATTGCCCTATTTTCGCGCACCTCTCATGTATTCCACTACATCGCTGTGTTTTCTGGCACCTCTGATGTATTCCCCTGTAACGCCAAGTTTGCGCGCACATCTCATAATTTCCGCTATATCGCAGTGTTTACGCGCACCTCTCATACCTCCCCCTATATCGTCATGTTTTTATGCACATCTCATACCGTCTCCTATATCGCTGTTTTTCTGGCGCACCTCCTATAGCATCCCCTATATCGCTGTGCCTTCATGCA
>NW_027275925.1:0-47922 GCF_030028105.1 Mobula birostris
ACTGTGTTTTCGCGCACCTCCCATAGCATCCCCTATATCGGTCTGCCTTCGCGCACCTCTCATACCTTCCCCTATATCGCTGTGTTTTTGTGCACCGCTCATACCTTCCCCAATATCGTCCTGTTTCGCGCATCTCCTATACCTTCCCTTATATCGCTGCGTTTTCGTGCACCTCTCATACCTTCCCGTATATCACTGTGTTTTCATGCACATCTCATAACGTCCCCTATTTCGCTGTGTATTCGTGCACCTCCATAACATTCTCTATATCGCTGTGCATTCACGCACCTGCCATAGTATCCCCTATATCGCTGTGCCTTCGCGCACCTCTCATACCTTCCCCTATATCGCCCTCTTTTCGTGCATCTCCCATTCCTTCCCCTATATCGCTGTGTTTTCGTGCACCTTTCATACCTTCCCCTATATCACTGTGTTTTCAAACAACTCCCATAACTTCTCCTATATCGCTGTGTTTTTGTGCACCTCTCATACCTTCCCTATTATCGATGCGTTTTCATGCACATCTCATCACGTCCCCTATATCAATGTCGTATTCACGCACCTCCCATAGCATCCCCTATATCGCTGTGCATTGCGCACCTCTCATACCTTCCCCTATATCACTGTCCTTTTCGCGCACATCCCATAGATTCACCTTTATCGCTGTGTTATTTTTCACTTCTCATAGCTTCCCCTGTATCGCCGTGTTTTTGCTCACCTCTCATAGCTTCCCCGATATCGCCATGTTTTCGTGCACCTCTCATGTCTTCACCGAGATCGCTATGTTTTCGCTCCTCTCATTACTTCCCCTATATCGCTGTGTTTTCTCGCACATCTGATACATTCTCCCGTATCGCCGTGTTTCGTGCACCTCTCATAATTTCCTCTATCTCGCGTGTTCTCGCACATCTCTCATACCTTCCCCTATATCACTGTGTTTTCGTGTTCGTCCCATTGCGTCCCCTATATCGCTGTGCTTTCGAGCACCTTCCATACCTTCCCCTGCATCACCTTGTTTTTGCGCGCATCTCATGTCTTCCCCTACATCGCTGTGTTTTCTCGCTGCCTCTCATGCATTCGCCTGTCATGCTAAGTTTTCGCGCACCTCTCATTCTTTCCCATATATCGCCGTGTTTTCATGCACCTCTCATAGCTTCCCATATATCGCTGTGTTTTCATACACATCTCATACCATCCCTATATCACTGTGTTTTTGCGCACCTCCCATAGCATCCCCTATATCGCTGTGCCTTCGTGCACTTCTCATACCTTCCCCTATATCGCCGTGTTTTCATGCACATCTCATAACGTCCCCTATATTGCTGGGTTTTCATGCACCTCTCATAACTTCCCCTATATCTCCCCGTTTTGCGCACCTCTCATAACTTCCCCTATATCGCTGTGTTTTCGCACACCTCTCATGGATTCTCGACTATCGTCGTGTATTCATGCACATCTCATACCGTCCCCTATATCGATGTCTTTTCGCACACATCCCATAGATTCACCTTTATCGCTGTGATATTGCTCACCTCTCATAGCTTCGCCTGTATCGCCGGGTTTTAGCACACCTCTCATAGCTTCCACTATATTGCCCTGTTTTTCGCGCACCTCTCATGTCTTCCCCTATATCACTGTGTTTTTGCGCACCATCCATAGCATCCCCTATATTGCTGTGCCTTCGCATACCTCTCATAACTTCATCTATATCACCCTGTTTTCGAGTACCTTCCATACTTACCCTATATCGCTGTGCCTTGCGCACCCTTTCATACCTTCCCCTATATCGCTGTCTTTTCGCGCACATCCCATAGATTCACCTTTATCACTGTGTTATTGCTCACCTCTCTAGCTTCCCCTACATCGCCGTGTTGTTGCGCACCTCTCATAACTTCCCCTATATCGCTGTAATGTTATGCACATCTCATAACGTCCCCTATATCGCTGTGTATTCGCGCACCTCTCATACCTTCCCCTGTATCGCCCTGTTTCCCGCGAGCACCTCCCATGGCTTCGGCCTACATCGCTGTGTTTTTGCGCACCTCTCATACCTTCCCTATATCGCTGCGTTTTCATGCACATCTCATCACGTCCCCTATATCGCTGTGTATTCATGCACCTCCCATAGCATCCCCTATATCGCTGTGCCTTGCACATCTCTCATACCTTACCCTATATCGCTGTCTTTACGCGCACATCCCATAGATTCACCTTTATCGCTGTGTTTTTGCTCACCTCTCATAGCTACCCCTGTATCGCCGTCTTTTTGCTCACCTCTCATAGCTCCCCTATATCGCTGTGTTTTTCGCGCACCTCTCCTGTCTTCCCCAATATCACTGTGTTTTCGCGCACCTCTCATACCTTCCCCTATATCGCTGTGTTTTCGTGCTCCAATCATACCTTCACTAATATCGTTGCATTTTCATGCACATCTCATCACTCCCCTATATTGCTGTGTATTCACGCACCTCTCTTAACTTCTCCTATACCGCTGTGTTTTTGCACACCTCTCATACCTTCCCCTATAACGCCGTGTTTTTATGCACATTTTATAACGTCCCCTATATCGCTGTGTTTTCTCGCACCTCTGATGGCTTCCCCGATATCGCCGTGTATTCATGCACATCTCATACCGTCCCCTATATCGCTATGTTTTTCGCGCACCTCTCATACCTTCCCCTATATTGCTGTGTTTTCACGCACCACTCTTAACTTCTCCAATATCGCTGCATTTTCGTGCACTTCTCATACCTTCCCTTATATCGCTGTGTTTTCATGCACATCTCATAACGTCCCCTATTTCCCTGTGTATTCGTGCACCTCCCATAACATTCCCTATATCGCTCTGCCTTCACGCACCTCTCATACCTTCCCCTATATCGCCGTGTTTTCATGCACATCTCATAACGTCCCCTATATTGCTGGATTTTCACGCATCTCTCATAACTTGCCCTATATCGCCCTGTTTTCGCACTCCTCTCATACCTTCACCTATATCACTGTGTTTTCACGCACCTCTCATAAATTCCCCTATATTGCTGTGTTTTTCGCACACTTCTCATGGTTTTCCCGTCTATCGCCGTGTATTCATGCACATCTCATACCGTCCCGTTTATCGCTGTACTTTCGCGCACCTCTCATACCTTCCCCTATATCGCTGTGTTTTTTTGCATGTCTCATACCTTCACTAATATCGTTGCATTTTCATGCACATCTCATCATGTCCCCTATATCGCTGTGCATTCACGCACCTCCCATAGTATCCCCTATATCGCTGTGCCTTCGCGCACCTCTCAAACCTCCCCTATATCGCCCTGTTTTCGTGCATCTCCCATTCCTTCCCCTATATCGCGGTGTTTTCGTGCACCTTTCATACCTTCCCCTATATCACTGTGTTTTCACACACCTCTCATAACTTCTACTATATCACTGTGTTTTGTGCACCTCTCATACCTTCCCTAATATCGCTGCAGTTTCATGCACATCTCATCACGTCCCCTATATCGCTGTGTATTCACGCACCTCCCATAGCATCCCCTATATCGCTGTGCCTTGCGCACCTCTCATACCTTCCCCTATATCGCTGTCTTTTTGCGCACATCCCATAGATTCACCTTTATCGCTGTTTTATTGCTCACCTCTCATAGCTTCCCCTGTATCACCGTGTTTTTGCTCACCTCTCATAGTTTCCCCTATATCGCCCTGTTTTCATGCACCTCCCATACCTTCCCCGATATCGTTGTGTTTTCGTGCTCTTCTCATACCTTCCCCCATATCGCTGTGTTTTCACGCACCTCTCATAGCGTCCCCTATATCGCTGTATATTCACACACCTCCCATCGCATCCCCTATATCGCTGTGCCTTGCGCACCTCTCATAGCTTCCCCTATATTGCTGTCTTTTCGCGCACATCCACAGATTCAGCTTTATCGCTGTGATTTTGATCTCCTCTCATAGCTTCCCCTGGTATCGCCGTGTTTTTGCTCACCTCTCATGTCTTCACCTCGATCGCTATGTTTCGCTCCTCTCAATACTTCCCATATATCGCTGTGTTTTCTAGCACATATCATACATTCTCCCGTATCGCCGTGTTTTCGCACACCTCTCATAATTTCCCCTATATCGCCGTGTTCTCGCACAGCTATCATACCTTCCCCTATATCGCTGTGTTTTTGTGCACCCCTCATACCTTCCCCAATATCGTCCTGTTTTCGCGCATCTCCTATACCTTCCCTTATATCGCTGCGTTTTCATGCACCTCTCATACCTTCCCGTATATCACTGTGTTTTCATGCACATCTCATAACGTCCCCTATTTCGCTGTGTATTCGTGCACCTCCCATAACATTCTCTATATCGCTCTGCCTTCCACACCTCTCATACCTTCCCCTATATCACCGTGTTTTCATGCACATTCATAACGTCCCCTATATTGCTGGGTTTTCTATCCACGCACCTCTCATAACTTCCCCTATATCACCCTGTTTTCGCACTCCTTTCATACCTTCACCTATATCACTGTGTTTTCACGCACCTCTTTTAACTTCCCCTATATCGCTGTGTTTTCGCATACCTCTCATGGTTTCCCGTCTATCGCCGTGCATTCATGCACATCTCATACCTTCCCGTATATCGCTGTGCTTTCGCGCACCTCTCATACCTTCCCCTATATCGCTGTGTTTTTGTGCACCTCTCATACCTTCACTAATATCGTTGCATTTTCATGCACATCTCATCACATTCCCCATATCGCTGTGCATTCACGCACCTCCAATAGTATCCCCTATATCGCTGTGCATTCACGCACCTGCCATAGTATCCCCTATATCGCTGTGCCTTGCGCACCTCTCATACCTTCCCCTATATCGCTGTCTTTTTGCGCACATCCCATAGATTCACCTTTATCGCTGTTTTATTGCTCACCTCTCATAACTTCCCCTGTATCACCGTGTTTTTGCTCACCTCTCATAGATTCCCCTATATCGCCCTGTTTTCATGCACCTCCCATACCTTCCCCGATATCGTTGTGTTTTCGTGCTCTTCTCATACCTTCCCCCATATCGCTGTGTTTTCAGGCACCTCTCATGGATTCCCCAATATCGCCGTGTATTCATGCACATCTCATACCGTCCCCTATATCGCTGTGTTTTCGCGCACCTCCCATAGCTTCGCCTACATCGCTGTTTTCACGCACATCCAATAGCTTCACCTTGATCGCTGTGTTATTGCTCACCTCTCATAGCTTACCCTATATCGTTGTGTTTTCACGCACCTCGCATGTCTTCACCTATATCGCTATGTTTTCGCTCCTATCATTACTTCCCCTATATCGCTGTGTTTTCTCGCACCTCTGATACATTCTCCTGTATTACAATGTTTTCGCGCACCTCTTACAATTTCCCCTATATCGCCGTGTTCACGCACACCTCTCATACCTTCCCCTATATCACTGTTTTTTTGCGCATGTCCCATAACTTCCCCTATATCACTGTGTTTTCGCGCACCTCTCATAACTTCCCCAATATCGCCCTGTTATCACGCACATCGCCTAGCTTCCACAATATTGCCCTGTTTTCGCGCACCTCTCATGTCTTCCCCTATATCACTGTGTTTTCGCACACCTCCCATAGCAAACCCTATATTGCTGTGCCTTCGCACACCTCTCATACCTTCCTCTATATCGCCTTGTTTTCAAGCACCTCCCATACCTTCCCCTTATCGCTGTGTTTTCGTGTACCTCTCATACCTCCTCCTATATCGCTGTGTTTTCACGCACCTCTCATAGCGTCCCCTATATCGCTGTATATTCACACACCTCCCATCGCATCCCCTATATCGCTGTGCCTTGCGCACCTCTCATAGCTTCCCCTATATTGCTGTCTTTTCGCGCACATCCCACAGATTCAGCTTTATCGCTGTGTTATTGATCTCCTCTCATAGCTTCCCCTGTATCGCCGTGTTTTTGCTCACCTCTCATACCTTCCCCTATATTGCCCTGTTTTCGCGCACCTCCTACACCTTCCCTTATATCATGCATTTTCGTGTACCTCTCATACCTCCCCCTATATCGTTGTGTTTGCACGCACCTCTCATAAATTCTCCTATACTGCTGTGTTTTTGTGCACCTCTCATAACTTCCCTAATATAGCTGAGTTTTCATGCACATCTCTTCACGTCTACTATATCGCTGTGTATTCACGCACCTCCCATAGCATCCCCTATATCGCTGTGCGTTCGCGCACCTCTCATACCTTCCCCTATATCGCCGTTTTCACGCACCTCCCATTCCTTCCCCTATATCGCTGTGCTTTCACACACCTCTCATAATTTCTCCTATATCGCTGTGTTTTTGTGCACCTCTCATACCTTCCTCTATATCGTTGTGTTTTCACGCACCTCTCGTAACTTCTCCTACATTGCTGTATCTTTGTGCACCTCTCATAACTTCCCCTATATCGCTGTGTTTTTGTGCACCTCTCATACCTTCCCCAATATCACTGTGTTTTCGCGCACGTCCCATAGCGTCCCCTATATCGCTGTGTTTTTGCGCACCTCTCATTCGTTCCCCTATATCGCCCTGTTTTCGAGCACATCCCATAGCTTCCACTATATTGCCCTGTTTTCGCGGAACTCTCATGTCTTCCCCTACATCACTGTGTTTTCTCGCACTTCTGATGCATTCCCATGTAACGACAAGTTTTCGCGCACCTCTCATACTTTCTCCTATATTGCCGTGTTTTCGCGTACCTCTCATAGCTTCGCCTATATCGCCATGTTTTCATACACATCTCATACCGTCCCCATATCACTGTGTTTTCGCGCACCTCCTATAGCAGCCCCTACATCGCTGTGCCTTCGTGCACCTCTCACACCTTCCCCTATATCGCCCTGTTTTCGCGCACCTCCTATACTTTCCCCGATGTCGCTGTGTTTTCACGCATCTCTCATGGCTTCCTCAATGTCGCCGTGTATTCATGCACGTCTCATACCGTCCCCTATATCGCTGTGTTTTCGCGCACCTCCCATAGATTCGCCTACATCGCTGTGTTATTACTCAACTCTCATAGCTTCCCCTATATCGCCGTTTTTTCACACACCTCGCATGTCTTCACCTATATCGCTATGTTTTCGCTCCAATCATTACTTCCCCTATATCGCTGTGTTTTCTCGCACCTCTGAAACATTCCCCTATATCACCATGTTTTCGCACACCTCTTATAATTTCCCTAATATCGCCGTGTTCTCGCAGACTTCTCATACCTTCCCCTATATCACTGTGTTTTCACACACCTCTCATAACTTCTCCTATATCGCTGTGTTTTTGTGCACCTCTCATACCTTCCCTAATATCGATGCGTTTTCATGCACATCTCATCACGTCCCCTATATCGCTGTGTATTCACGCACCTCCCATAGCATCCCCTATATCGCTGTGCATTGCGCACCTCTCATACCTTCCCCTATATCGCTGTCTTTTCGCGCACATCCCATAGATTCACCTTTATCGCTGTGTTATTGTTCACCTCTCATAGCTTCCCCTGTATCGCCGTGTTTTTGCTCACCTCTCATAGCTTCCCCTATATCGCCATGTTTTCGTGCACCTCTCATGTCTTCACCGAGATCACTATGTTTTCGATCCTCTCATTACTTCCCCTATATCGCTGTGTTTTCTCACACATCTGATACATTCTCCCGTATCGCCGTGTTTTCGCGCACCTCTCATAATTTCCCCTATCTCGCCGTGTTCTCGCACACCTCTCATACCTTCCCCTATATCACTGTGTTTTCACGCACGTCCCATTGCGTCTCCTATATCGCTGTGCCTTCGCGCACCTCTCATACCTTCCCCTGCATCGCCCTGTTTTTTGCGCGCATCTCATGTCTTCCCCTACATCGCTGTGTTTTCTCGCACCTCTCATGCATTCGCCTGTCATGCCAAGTTTTCGCGCATCTCTCATTCTTTCCCATATATCGCCGTGTTTTCACGCACCTCTCATAGCTTCCCATATATCGCTGTGTTTCCATACACATCTCATACCGTCCCCTATATCACTGTGTTTTCGCGCACCTCCCATAGCATCCCCTATATCGCCGTGCCTTCGTGCACTTCTCATACCTTCCCCTATATCGCCGTGTTTTCATGCACATCTCATAACGTCCTCTATATTGCTGGGTTTTCACGCACCACTCATAACTTCCCCTATATCGCTGTGTTTTCGCACACCTCTCATGGATTCTCGACTATCGCCGTGTATTCATGCACATCTCATACCGTCCCCTATATCGCTGTGTTTTCGCATACCTCTCATACCCTCCCCTATATCGATGCCTTTTCGCACACATCCCATAGATTCACCTTTATCGCTGTGATATTGCTCACCTCTCACAGCTTCCCCTGTATCGCTGGGTTTTAGCTCACCTCTCATAGCTTCCACTATATTGCTCTGTTTTCGCGCACCTCTCATGTCTTCCCCTATATCACTGTGTTTTCGCGCACGTCCCATTGCGTCCCCTATATCGCTGTGCTTTCGCGCACCTCTCATACCTTCCCCTGCATCGCCCTGTTTTTGCGCGCATCTCATGTCTTCCCCTACATCGCTGTGTTTTCTCGCGCCTCTCATGCATTCGCCTGTCATGCCAAGTTTTCGCGCACCTCTCATTCTTTCCCATATATCGCCGTGTTTTCACGCACCTCTCATAGCTTCCCATATATCGCCGTGTTTCCATACACATCTCATACCGTCCCCTATATCACTGTGTTTTCGCGCACCTACCATAGCATCCCCTATATCGCCGTGCCTTCGTGCACTTCTCATACCTTCCCCTATATCGCCGTGTTTTCATGCACATCTCATAACGTCCTCTATATTGCTGGGTTTTCACGCACCACTCATAACTTCCCCTATATCGCTGTGTTTTCGCACACCTCTCATGGATTCTCGACTATCGCCGTGTATTCATGCACATCTCATACCGTCCCCTATATCGCTGTGTTTTCGCATACCTCTCATACCCTCCCCTATATCGATGCCTTTTCGCACACATCCCATAGATTCACCTTTATCGCTGTGATATTGCTCACCTCTCACAGCTTCCCCTGTATCGCTGGGTTTTAGCTCACCTCTCATAGCTTCCACTATATTGCTCTGTTTTCGCGCACCTCTCATGTCTTCCCCTATATCACTGTGTTTTCGCGCACGTCCCATTGCGTCCCCTATATCGCTGTGCTTTCGCGCACCTCTCATACCTTCCCCTGCATCGCCCTGTTTTTGCGCGCATCTCATGTCTTCCCCTACATCGCTGTGTTTTCTCGCGCCTCTCATGCATTCGCCTGTCATGCCAAGTTTTCGCGCACCTCTCATTCTTTCCCATATATCGCCGTGTTTTCACGCACCTCTCATAGCTTCCCATATATCGCCGTGTTTCCATACACATCTCATACCGTCCCCTATATCACTGTGTTTTCGCGCACCTACCATAGCATCCCCTATATCGCCGTGCCTTCGTGCACTTCTCATACCTTCCCCTATATCGCCGTGTTTCCATACACATCTCATACCGTCCCCTATATCACTGTGTTTTCGCGCACCTCCCATAGCATCCCCTATATCGCCGTGCCTTCGTGCACTTCTCATACCTTCCCCTATATCGCCGTGTTTTCATGCACATCTCATAACGTCCTCTATATTGCTGGGTTTTCACGCACCTCTCATAACTTCCCCTATATCGCTGTGTTTTCGCACACCTCTCATGGATTCTCGACTATCGCCGTGTATTCATGCACATCTCATACCGTCCCCTATATCGCTGTGTTTTCGCATACCTCTCATACCCTCCCCTATATCGATGTCTTTTTGCACACATCCCATAGATTCACCTTTATCGCTGTGATATTGCTCACCTCTCATAGCTTCCCCTGTATCGCCGTCTTTTTGCTCACCTCTCATAGCTTCCCCTATATCGCTGTGTTTTCGCGCACCTCTCCTGTCTTCCCCTATATCACTGTGTTTTCGCGCACCTCTCATACCTTCCCCTATATCGCTGTGTTTTTGTGCACCTCTCATACCTTCACTAATATCGTTGCATTTTCATGCACATCTCATCACGTCCCCTATATCGCTGTGCATTCACGCACCTCCCATAGTATCCCCTATATCGCTGTGCCTTCGCGCACCTCTCAAACCTTCCCCTATATCACCCTGTTTTCGTGCATCTCCCATTCCTTCCCCTATATCGCTGTGTTTTCGTGCACCTTTCATACCTTCAACTATATCACTGTGTTTTTAACACACCTCTCATAACTTCTACTATATCGCTGTGTTTTTGTGCACCTCTCATACCTTCCCTAATATCGCTGCATTTTCATGCACATCTCATCACGTCCCCTATATCGCTGCGTATTCATGCACCTCCTATAGCGTCCCCTATATCGCTGTGCCTTGCGCACCTCTCATACCTTCCCCTATATCGCTGTCTTTTTGCGCACATCCCATAGATTCACCTTTATCGCTGTGTTATTGCTCACCTCTCATAGCTTCCCCTGTACCACCATGTTTTTGCTCACCTCTCATAGATTCCCCTATATCGCCCTGTTTTCATGCACCTCCCATACCTTCCACGATATCGCTGTGTTTTCACGCACCTCTCTTAACTTCTCCTATATTGCTGTGTTTTTGTACACCTCTCATACCTTCCCCTATATCGCTGTGTTTTCAGGCAACTCTCATGGCTCCCCCAATATCGCCGTGTATTCATGCACATCTCATACCGTCCCCTATATCGCTGTGTTTTCGCGCACCTCCCATAGCTTCGCCTACATTGCTGTTTTCGCGCACATCCAATAGCTTCACCTTGATCGCTGTGTTATTGCTCACCTCTCATAGCTTACCCTATATCGTCGTGTTTTCACGCACCTCGCATGTCTTCACCTGTATCGCTATATTTTCGCTCCTATCATTACTTCCCCTATATCGCTGTGTTTTCTCGCACCTCTGATACATTCTCCTGTATTGCCATGTTTTCGCGCACCTTTTACAATTTCCCCTATATCGCCGTGTACACGCACACCTCTCATACCTTCCCCTATATCACTGTTTTTTTGCGCATGTCCAATAGCTTCCCCTATATCGCTGTGTTTTCGCGCACCTCTCTTAACTTCCCCAATATCGCCCTGTTATCACGCACATTGCCTAGCTTCCACAATATTGTCCTGTTTTCGTGCACCTCTCATGTCTTCCCCTATATCACTGTGTTTTCTCGCACTTCTGATACATTCCCATGTAACGCCAAGTTTTCGCGCACCTCTCATACTTTCTCCTATATTGCCGTGTTTTCGCGTACCTCTCATAGCTTCGCCTATATCGCCATGTTTTCATACACATCTCATACCGTCCCCTATATCACTGTGTTTTCGCGCACCTCCTATAGCAGCCCCTACATCGCTGTGCCTTTGTGCACCTCTCACACCTTCCCCTATATCGCCCTGTTTTCGCGCAGCTCCTATACTTTCCCCTATGTCGCTGTGTTTTCACGCATCTCTCATGGCTTCCTCAATGTCGCCGTGTATTCATGCATGTCTCATACCGTCCCCTATATCGCTGTGTTTTCGCGCACCTCCCATAGATTCGCCTACATCGCTGTTCTCGCACACCTCTCATATCTTCCCCTATATCGCTGTCTTTTCGCGCACATCCCATAGCTTCACCTTTATCTCTGTGTTATTGCTCAACTCTCATAGCTTCCCCTATATCGCCGTTTTTTCGCACACCTCGCATGTCTTCACCTATATCGCTATGTTTTTGCTCCAATCATTACTTCCCCTGTATCGCTGTGTTTTCTCGCACCTCTGAAACATTCCCCTGTATCACCATGTTTTCGCACACCTCTTATAATTTCCCTAATATCGCCGTGTTCTCGCAGACTTCTCATACCTTCCCCTATATCACTGTGTTTTTGCGCACGTCCCATAGCGTCCCCTATATCGCTGTGTTTTCTCGCACCTCTGATGCATTCCCCTGTATCGCCGTGTTTTCGGGCACATCCCATAGCTTCCACTATATTGCCCTGTTTTTGTGCACCTCTCATGTCTTCTCCAATATCACTGTGTTTTCGCGCACCTCCCATAGCATCCCCTATATAGCAGTGCCTTCGCGCACCTCTCTTGCCTTCCCCTATATCGCCCTGTTTTCGCGCACTTCCCATACATTCCCCTATATCGCTGTGTTTTCATGCATCTCCCATAGCATCTCCTATATTGCTGTGCCTTCGCGCACCTATCTTACCTTCCCCTATATAGCCCTGTTTTCGCGCACCTCCCATACATTCCCCTATATCGCTGTTTTTTCGTGCACCTCTCATACCTCTCCCTATATCGCTGTGTTTTCACGCACCTCTCATAACTTCTCCTATATCGCTGTATTTTTGTGCACCTCTCATCGCTTCCCCAATACAGCCGTGTTTTCATGCACATCTCTTAAAGTCCCCTATATCGCTGTGTATTCGCGCACCTCTTATAGAGTCCCCTATATCGCTGTGTTTTCGCACACCTCTCATACCTTCCCCATATCGCCCTGTTTTCGCGCACATTCCATAGCTTCCACTATATTGCCCTGTTTTCGCGCACCTCTCATGTCTTCCCCTACATCGCTGTATTTTCCCGCACTTCTGATGCATGTCCATGTAACGCCAAGTTTTCGCGCACCTCTCATACTTTCCCATATATCACCGTGTTTTCATACACATCTCATACCGTCACCTATATCACTGTGTTTTCACGCTCCTCCCATAGCATCCCCTATATCGCTGTGTCTTCGTGCACCTCTCATACCTTCCCCTATATCGCCCTGTTTTCGCGCTCCTCCTATAATTTCCCCTATATCGCTGTGTTTTCACGCATCTCTTATGGCTTCCCCAATATCGCCGTGTATTCGTGCTCGTCTCATACCGTCCCCTATATCGCTGTGTTTTCGTGCAAGTCCCATAGCGTCCCCTACATCGCTGTGTTTTCTCGCACCTCTGATGCATTCCCCTGGATCTCCGTGTTGTCGCGCACATCCCATAGCTTCCACTTTCTTGCCCTGTTTTTGCGCACCTCTCATGTCTTCCCCTATTTCACTGTGTATTCGCGCACCTCCCATAGCATCTCCTATGTTGCTGTGCCTTCGCGCACCTCTCATACCTTCCCATATATCGCCCTGTTTTCGCGCACCTCCCATACATTCCCCCACATCGCTGTGTTTTCGTGCACCTCTCATACCTCCCCCTATATCGCTGTGTTTTCACGCACCTCTCATAACTTCTCCTATATCGCTGTATTTTTGTGCACCTCTCATGGCTTCCCCAATATCGTCGTGTTTTCGTGCACATCTCTTAACGTCCCCTATATCGCTGGGTTTTCACGCACCTCTCATAACTTCCCCTATATCGCCCTGTTTTCGCACTCCTCTCAAACATTCCCCTGTATCACTGTCTTTTCGCGCACATCCCATAGTTTCACCTTTATCGCTGTGTTATTGCTCACCTCTCATAGATTCCCCTATATCGCCGTGTTTTTGCTCACCTCTCATAGCTTCCCCTATATCGCCGTGTTTTCGCTCTTCTCATTAATTCCCCTATATCGCTGTGTTTTCTCGCACATCTGATATATTCTCCTGTATCGCCGTGTTTTCGCGCACCTCTCATAATTTCCCCTATATAGCCATGTTCTTGCACACCTCTCATACCTTACACGATATCACTGTGTTTTCGTGCACGTCCCATAGCATCCCCTGTATCGCTGTGTTTTCGGACACCTCTCATACCTTTCCCTGTATTGCATTTTTTCACGCATATCCCATAGCTTCCATTATATAGCCCTGTTTTCGAGCACCTCTCAAGACTTCCCCTATATCACTGTGTTTTCGCGCACCCCCCATACCTTCCTCCTTATCGCTGTGTTTTCGTGCACCTCTCATACCTTCCCCTATATCGCTGTGTTTTCACGCACCTCTCATAACTTCTCCTATATCGCTGTATTTTTGCGCACCTCTCATACCTTCCCCTATATCGCCATGTTTTCAATCACATCTCAGAACGTCCCCCATATTGCTGTGTATTCGCGCACCTCCCATAGAATCCCCTATATCGCTGTGCCTTCGCGCACATCTCATATCTTCCCCTATATCGTCCTGTTTTAGCGCACCTCCCATACCTTCCCTTTTATCGTTGTGTTTTCGTGCACCTCTCATACCTTCCCCTATATTGCTGTGTTTTCGCGCATCTCTCATGGTTTCCCCAATATTGACGTGTATTCATGCACATCTCATACCGTCCCTTATATCGCTGTGCTTTCGCGCACCTCCAATAGCTACGCCCACGTCGCTGTGTTTTCGCGCACCGCTCATACCTTCCCCTATATCACTGTCTTTTTGCACACATCCCATAGCTTCATCTTTATCGCTGTGTTATTGCTCACCTCTCATAGCTTCCCCTATATCACTGTGTTTTTACGCACCTCTCATGTCTTCACCTATATCGCTGTTTTCGCTCCTGTCATTACTTCCATTATATCGCTGTGTTTTCTCACACCTCTGACACATTCCCCTGTATCGCCGTGTTGTCACGCACCTCTCATAATTTCCCCTACATCGCTGTATTCTCGCACACCTCTTCATACCATCCCCTATATCACTGTGTTTTCGCGCACATCCCATAGCTTCCACTACATTGCCCTGTTTTCGCGCACCTCTCATGTCTTCCCCTACATCACTGTGTTTTCTCACACCTCTGATGCATTCCCCTATAACGCCAAGTTTTCGCGCACCTCTCCTACTTTCCCCTAAATCGCCGTGTTCTCGCGCAGCTCGCATACCTTCCCCTATATCACTGTGTATTCACGCACGTCCCATGGAGTCCCCTATATTGCTGTGTTTTCGCGCAGCTCTCATACCTTCCCCTATATCGCCTTGTTTTCATGCACATCCCATAGCTCTCACTATATTACCCTGTTTTCGTGCACCTCTCATGTCTCCCCTATATCGCTGTATTATTGCTTCTCTCATAACTTCCCCTATATCGCTGTGTATTCTCGCACCTGTGATGCATTCCCCTGTATCGCCGTGTTTTTGCGCACCTCTCATACTTTCCCCTATATCGCCGTGTTTTCACGCATCTCTCATTTCTTCCCCGATATCTCCGTGATTTCATGCACATCTCATACCGTCCCCTATATCACTGTGCCTTCGCGCACCTCTCATACCTTCCCCTATATCGCTGTGTTTTCGTGCACCTCTCATACCTTCACACCTTCCCCTATATCGCTGTGTTTTCACTCAACTCTCATAACTTCTCATATATCGCCGTGTTTTTACGGACCTCTCATAATTTCCCCTATATAGCCATGTTCTTGCACACCTCTCATACCTTCTACCATATCACTGTGTTTTTGCGCACGTCCCATAGCATCCCCTGTATCGCTGTGTTTTCGGGCACTTCTCATAACTTTCCCTGTATCGCCATGTTTTCACGCATATCCCATCATTCCACTATATAGCCCTGTTTTCGAGCACCTGTCATGTCTTCCCCTATATCACTGTGTTTTTGCGCACCTCCCATACCTTCCTCTATATCGCTGTGTTTTCGTGCACCTCTCATACCTTCCCCTATATCGCTGTGTTTTCACGCACCTCTCATAACTTCTCCTATATCGCTGTATTTTTGCGCACCTCTCATACTTTCCCCTATATCGCCGTGTTTTCAATCACATCTCATAACGTCCCCCATATTGCTGTGCATTCGCGCACCTCCCATAGAATCCCCTATATTGCTGTGCCTTCGCGCACATCTCATACCTTCCCCTATATCGTCCTGTGTTCGCGCATCTCCCATACCTTCCCTTTAATTGTTGTGTTTTCGTGCACCTCTCATACCTTCCCCTATATTGCTGTGTTTTCGCGCATCTCTCATGGTTTCCCCAATATTGCCGTGTATTCATGCACATCTCATACCGTCCCTTATATCGCTGTGCTTTCGCGCACCTCCCATAGCTACGCCCACGTCGCTGTGTTTTCGCGCACCTCTCATACCTTCCCCTATATCGCTGTCTTTTTGCACATATCCCATAGTTTCATCTTTTTCGCTGTGTTATTGCTCACCTCTCATAGCTTCCCCTATATCACTTTGTTTTCATGCACCTCTCATGTCTTCACCTATATCGCTATGTTTTCGCTGCTGTCATTACTTCCATTATATCGCTGTGTTTTCTCACACCTCTGATATATTCCCCTGTATCGCTGTGTTGTCACGCACCTCTCATAATTTCCCCTACATCGCTGTATTCTCGCACACCTCTCATACCTTCCCCTATATCACTGTGTTTTCGCGCATGTCCCATAGCTTCCACTACATTGCCCTGTTTTTGCGCACCTCTCATACCTTCCCGTATATCGCCCTGTTTTCGCACACCTCCCATTCCTTCCCCTGTATCGCTGTGTTTTCGTGCACCTCTCATACCTTCTCCTATATTGCCCTGTTTTCGCGAAGCTCCCATACCTTCCCCGATATCGCTGTGTTTTCGTGCACCTCTCATACCTTCCCCTATATCGCTGTCTTTTCGCGCACCTCTCATACCTTCCCATATATCGCCCTGTTTTCGCACACATCCCATAGCTTCCATTATATTGCCCTGTTTTCGCGCACCTCTCATGCCTTCCCCTATATCGCCCTGTTTTCGCACACATCCCATAGCTTCCACTATATCGCTCTGTTTTCACTCGTCTCATAACGTCCCCTATATCGCTGTGTTTTCTTGCACCTCTGATGCATTCCCCTGTATCGCCGTGTTTTTGCGCACCTCTCATACTTTTCCCTATATAGCCGTGTTTTTGCGCATCTCTCATGGCATCCCCGATATCGCCGTGGTTCATGCATATTTCATACATTCCTCTATATCGCTGTGTTTTCGCGCAGCTCCCATAGCTTCCGCTACATCGCTGTGTTTTCGCGCACCTCTCATGCCTTCACCTATATCGCTGTCTTTTCGCACCCTGATATAGCTTCACCTTTATCGCTGTGTTTTTGCTCACCTCTCATAGCTTCCAATATATCGCCGTGTTTTCGTGCACCTCTCATGGAATCCCCAATATCGCCATGTGTACATGCACATCTCAGACCGTCCCCTATATCACTGTGTTTTCTCGCACCTCTGATGGCTTCCCCGATATTGCCGTGCATTCATGCACATCTCATACCGTCTCCCATATCGCTGTGTTTTCGCGCACCTCTCATACCTTCCCCTATATCGCTGTGTTTTCACGCACCTCTCTTAACTTCCCCTATATCGCCGTGTTTTTGCGCACCTCTCATAACTTACCCTTTTTCGCCATGTTATTATGCACATCTCATATCGTCCTCTATATCACTGTGTATTTGCGCACCTCCCATAGCATCCCTTATATCGCTGCGCCTTCGCGCACCTCTCATACCTTCCCAAATATCGCCCTGTTTTCGCGCACCTCCCATTCCTTCACCAATATCGCTGTTTTCGTGCACGTCTCATACCTTCTCCTATATCGCTGTGCCTCCGCGCACCTCTCATACCTTCCCCTATATCGCCATGTTTTCATGCACGTCTCATAACGTCCCCTATATTGCTAGGTTTTCACGCACCTCTCATAACTTCCCCTATATCGCCCTGTTTTCGCACTCCTCTCATACCTTCCCCTATATCAATGTGTTTACACGCACCTCTCATACCTTCCCCTATATCGCTGTGTTTTCGCACACCTCTCATGGCTTCCCGACTATCGCCGTGTATTCATGCACATCTCATAGCTTTCCCTATATCATTATGCCTTCGCGCACCTCTCATGCATTCCCGTATATCGCTGTGTTTTTGCACACCTTTCATACCTTCCCCAATATCACCATGTTTTCATGCACATCTCATAACGTCCCCAATGTCGCTGGGTTTTCACGCACCTCTCATAAATTCCACTATATCGCTCTGTTTTCGCGCTCCTCTCATACCTTCCCCAATATCACTGTGTTTTCACGCAGCTCTCATACCTTCCCCTATATCGCTGTGTTTTCGCACACCTCTCATGGCTTCCCAACTATCGCCGTGTATTCATGCACATCTCATACCTTCCCCTATATTGCTGTGTTTTCGCGCACCTCCCATAGCTTCGCCTACATCGCTGTTTTCGTGCACCTCTCATACCTTCCCCTATATCGATGTATTTTTGCACACATCTCATACCTTCCCCTATATCACTATGTATTCGCGCACCTCCCATACCATCCCCTATATCACTGTGCCTTCGCGCACCTCTCATGCATTTCCGTATTCAGCTGTGTTTTTGCACACCTCTTATACCTTCCCCAATATCACCGTGGTTTCATGCACATCTCATAACGTCCCCAATGTCGCTGGGTTTTCACGCACCTCTCATAACCTCTCCTATATCGCCCTGTTTTCGCGCTCCTCTCATACCTTCCTCTATATCGCTGTGTTTTCGCACACCTCTCATGGCTTCCCGACTATCGCCGTGTATTGATGCACATCTCATACATTCCCCTATAACGCTGTGCTTTCGCGCACCTCCCATAGCTTCGCGTACATCGCTGTTTTCGCGCACCTCTCATACCTTCCCTATATCGATGTATTTTTGCGCATATCTCATATCTTCCCCTATATTGATGTGTTTTCATGCACATCTCATAACATCCCCTATATCGCTGTGTATTTGCGCACCGCCCATAGAATACCCTATATCACTGTGCCTTCGCGCACCTCTCATTCATTCCCGTATACCGGTGTGTTTTTGCACACCTCTCATACCTTCCCCAATATCACCGTGGCTTCATGCACATCTCATAACGTCCCCAATGTCGCTGGGTTTTCACGCACCTCTCATAACCTCCCCTAAATCGCCCTGTTTTCGCGCTCCTCTCATACCTTCCCGTATATCGCTGTGTTTTCACGCACCTCTCATACCTTCGCCGATATCGCTGTGTTTTCGTGCTCCTCTTCTACCCTCCCCTATATTACTGTGTTTTCACGCACCTCTCTTAAATTCTCCTATATCGCTGTGTTTTTGCACAACTCTCATACCTTCCCCTATATCGCTGTGTTTTCAGGCACCTCTCATGGCTTGCCCAATATCGCCGTGTATTCATGCACATCTCATACCGTCCCCTATATCGCTGTGTTTTGGCGCACCTCCCATAGCTTCGCCTACATCGCTGTTTTCGCGCACATCCCATAGCTTCACCTTCATCGCTGTGTTATTGCTCAGCTCTCATAGCTTACCCTATATTGCCGTGTTTTCGCGCACCTCGCATGTCTTCACCTATATCACTATGTTTTCGCTCCTATCATTACTTCCCCTATATCGCTGTGTTTTCTCGCACCTCTGATACATTCTCCTGCATTGCCATGCCTTTGCGCACCTCTTACAATTTCCACTATATCGCCGTGTTCTCGCACACCTCTCATACCTTCCCCTATATCACTGTTTTTTTGTGCATGTCCCATAGCCTCCCCTATATCGCTGTGTTTTCTCGCGCCTCTGATACATTCTCCTGTATCGCCGTGGTTTCGCGCACATCCCTTAGGTTCCACTATATTGCCCTGTTTTTGCGCACCTCTCATGCCTTCCCCTATATCACGGTGTTTTCACGCACCTCTCATACCATCCCCTATATCGCTGTACCTTCGCGCACCTCTCATACCTTCCCCTATATCGCCCTGTTTTCGCACACCTTCCATACCTTCCCCTATATCGCTGTTTTTTCATGCACCTGTCATACCTCCCCCTATATCGCTGTGTTTTCACGCACCTCTCATAACTTCTCCTAATTCGCTGTATTTTTGCGCAGTTCTTATACCTTCCCCTATATTGCCGTGTTTTCATGCACATCTCATAACGTCCCCTATATCGCTGTGTATTCGCGCACCTCCCATAGCATCCCTTGCATTGCTGTGCCTTCGCGCACCTCTCATACCTTCCCCTATATCGCCCCGTTTTTGCGCACCTTCCATACCTTCCCCTATATCGCCTCGTTTTCATGCACCCCTCATACCTTCCACTATATCGCTGAGTTTTCACGCTCCTCTCATAATTTCTCCTATATCGCCGTATTTTTGCGCACCTCTCATACCTTCCCCTATGTCGCCCTGTTTTCGCACACTTCTCATACCGTCCCCTATATCACCGTATTTTTGCGCACCTCTCATGGCTTCCACAATATCGCCGTGTTTTCACGCACATCTCATAACGTCTCCTATATCTCTGTGTATTCACGCACCTCACATAGCATCCCCTATATCGCTGTGCCTTGCGCACCTCTCATAGCTTCCCCTATATCGCTGTGCCTTGCGCACCTCTCATAGCTTCCCCTATATCGCTGTCTTTTCGCGCACATCCCATAGATTCAGCTTTATCACTGTGTTATTCCTTACCTCTCATAGCTTCCCCTGCATCGCCGTGTTTTTACTCACTTCTCATGTCTTCACCAAGATCGCTATGTTTTTGCTCCTCTCAATACTTCCTCTATATCGCTGTGTTTTCTCGCACCTCTGATACATTCTCCTATATCGCCGTGTTTTCATGCATATCTCATACCGTCTCCTATATCACTGTGTTTTCACGCACATCCCATACCATCCGTTATATCGCTGTGCCTTCCTGTACCTCTCATATCTTCCCCTATGTCGTTGTGTTTTCATGCACATCTCATACCTTCCCCTATATCGCTGACTTTTTGCGCACATCCGATAGATTCAGCTTTATCGCTGTGTTATTGCTCACCTCTCATAGCTTCCCCTGTATCGCCGCGTTTTTGCTCACCTCTCATGTTTTCACCTAGATCGCTATTTTTTCACTCTTCTCAATACTTCTCCTCTATGGCTGTGTTTTCATGCACATCTCATAACGTCCCCTATATCGCTGTCTATTCGTGCACCTCCCATTCCTTACCGAATATATCTCTGTGTTTTCGTGCACCTTACCCACCTTCCCCTATATCGCTGTGTTTTCGCACACCTCTTTTAACTTCTCCTATATCGCCGTGTTTTTGTGCACCTCTCATACCTTCCCTAATATCGCTGCGTTTTCATGCACATCTCATCACGTCCCCTATATCGCTGTGTATTCACGCACCTCTCATAGCATCCCCTATATCGCTGTGCCTTGCGCACCTCTCATACCTTCCCCAATATCGCTGTGTTTTCGTGCACCTCTCATACCTTCCCTGATATCGCTGTGTTTTCACGCACCTCTCATAACTTCTCCTATATCACTGTCTTTTTGTGCAGCTCTTATACCTTCCCCTATACTGCCGTGTTTTCATGCACATCTCATAGCGTCCCCTATATCGATGTGTATTCACGCACCTCCCATAGCATCCCTTATATTGCTGTGCCTTCGCGCACCTCTCATACCTTCCCCTATATCGCCCTGTTTTCGCGCACCTTCCATACCTTCCCGTATATCGCTGTGTTTTCATGCACCTCTCATACCTCCCCCTATATCGCTGTGTTTTCACGCACCTCTCATAATTTCACCAATATCGCCGTATTTTTGCGCACCTCTCATGGTTTCCCCTATATCGCTGTGCCTTGCGCACCTCTCATACCTTCCCCAATATCGCTGTGTTTTCGTGCACCTCTCATACCTTCCCTGATATCGCTGTGTTTTCGTGCACCTCTCATACCTTCCCTGATATCGCTGTGTTTTCACGCACCTCTCATAACTTCTCCTATATCACTGTATTTTTGTGCAGCTCTTATACCTTCCCCTATACAGCCGTGTTTTCATGCACATCTCATAGCGTCCCCTATATCGCTGTGTATTCACGCATCTCCCATAGCATCCCTTATATTGCTGTGCCTTCGCGCACCTCTCATACATTCCCCTATATCGCCCTGTTTTCGCGCACCTTCCATACCTTCCCGTATATCGCTGTGTTTTCACGCACCTCTCATAATTTCACCAATATCGCTGTATTTTTGCGCACCTCTCATGGCTTCCCCTATATCGCTGTGCCTTGCGCACCTCTCATACCTTCCCCAATATCGCTGTGTTTTCGTGCACCTCTCATACCTTCCCGGATATCGCTGTGTTTTCGTGCACCTCTCATACCTTCCCTGATATCGCTGTGTTTTCACGCACCTCTCATAACTTCTCCTATATCGCTGTATTTTTGTGCAGCTCTTATACCTTCCCCTATACTGCCGTGTTTTCATGCACATCTCTTAACGTCCCATATATCGCTGTGTATTCGCGCAACTGCCATAGCATCCCCTATATCGCTGCGCCTTCGCGCACCTCTCATACCTTCCCCTATGTCGCCCTGTTTTCGCACACCTCCCATTGTGTCCCCTATATCGCTGTATTTTCGCACACCTCTCATGGCTTCCCCTATATCACCGTGTTTTCATGCACATTTCATAACGTCTCCTATATCTCTGTGTATTCACGCACCTCCCATAGCATCCCCTATATCGCTGTGCCTTCGCGCATCGCTCATACCTTCCCCTATATCGCCCTGTTTCCCGTGCACCTCCCATGGCTTCGCCTACATCGCTGTGTTTTTGCGCACATTTCATACCTTCCACTATATCGCCGTGTTTTCGCGCACCTCTCATTTCTTCACCTATATCGCTGTGTTTCCGCTCCTCTCATTACTTCTCCTATATCGCTCTGTGTTCTCGCACTTCTGATACAGTTCCCTGTATCAACGTGTTTTCGCGCAACTCTCATAATTTCACCTATATCGCCGTGTTCTCGCACACCTCTCATAACTTCCCCTATATCACTGTGTTTTCGCGCACGTCCAATAGCGTCCCCTATATCGCTCTGTTTTCACGCACCTCTCATGTCTTCCCCTATATCACTGTGTTTTCGTGCACCTCCCATACCATCCCCTATATTGCTGTGTTTTGCACACATCTCATACCTTTCCCTATATCGCCCTGTTTTCGAGCACCTCCCATAACTTCCCCTATATCGCTGTGTTTTCGTTACCTCTCATACCTCCCCTTATATCGCTGTGTTTTCATGCACCTCTCATAACTTCCCCTGCATTGCTGTATTTCTGCGCACCTCTCATAACTTCCCCTATATTGCCGTGTTTTTATGCACATCTCATAACGCCCCCTATATCACTGTCTATTCGTGCACCTCCCATAGCATCCCCTATATCGCTGTGCCTTCGCGCACCTCTCATACCTTCCCCTATATCGCCCTGTTTTCGCGCTCATCCCATACCTTCCACTATATTGCCCTGTTTCCGCGCACCTCACATGTCTTCCACTACATCACTGTGTTTTCTGGCACCTCTGATGCATTCCCCTGTAGCACCAAGTTTTGCGCACCTCTGATACTTTCCCCTAAATCGCCGTGTTTACGCGCACCTCTCATACCTCCCCCTATATCGCCATGTTTTTATGCACATCTCAATACCGTCTCCGATATAGCTGTGTTTTTGCGCACCTCCCATAGCATCCCCTATATCGCTGTGCCTTCGTGGACCTCTCATACCTTCCCCTATATCGCCCTGTTTTCGCGCACCTCTCATTTCTTCACCTATATCGCTGTGTTTCCGCTCCTCTCATTACTTCTCCTATATCGCTCTGTGTTCTCGCACTTCTGATACAGTTCCCTGTATCAACGTGTTTTCGCGCAACTCTCATAATTTCACCTATATCGCCGTGTTCTCGCACACCTCTCATAACTTCCCCTATATCACTGTGTTTTCGCGCACGTCCAATAGCGTCCCCTATATCGCTCTGTTTTCACGCACCTCTCATGTCTTCCCCTATATCACTGTGTTTTCGTGCACCTCCCATACCATCCCCTATATTGCTGTGTTTTGCACACATCTCATACCTTTCCCTATATCGCCCTGTTTTCGAGCACCTCCCATAACTTCCCCTATATCGCTGTGTTTTCGTTACCTCTCATACCTCCCCTTATATCGCTGTGTTTTCATGCACCTCTCATAACTTCCCCTGCATTGCTGTATTTCTGCGCACCTCTCATAACTTCCCCTATATTGCCGTGTTTTTATGCACATCTCATAACGCCCCCTATATCACTGTCTATTCGTGCACCTCCCATAGCATCCCCTATATCGCTGTGCCTTCGCGCACCTCTCATACCTTCCCCTATATCGCCCTGTTTTCGCGCTCATCCCATACCTTCCACTATATTGCCCTGTTTCCGCGCACCTCACATGTCTTCCACTACATCACTGTGTTTTCTGGCACCTCTGATGCATTCCCCTGTAGCACCAAGTTTTGCGCACCTCTGATACTTTCCCCTAAATCGCCGTGTTTACGCGCACCTCTCATACCTCCCCCTATATCGCCATGTTTTTATGCACATCTCAATACCGTCTCCGATATAGCTGTGTTTTTGCGCACCTCCCATAGCATCCCCTATATCGCTGTGCCTTCGTGGACCTCTCATACCTTCCCCTATATCGCCCTGTTTTCGCGCACCTCCTATACCTTCCCTTATATCACTGCGTTTTCGTGCACCTTTCATACCTTCCCCTATATCGCTGTGTTTTCGCACATCTCTCATAACTTCTCCAATATCGCTGTGTTTTTGTGCACCTCTCATACCTTCCCTAATATCACTGCGTTTTCATGCACATCTCATCACGTCCCCTATATCGCTGTGTATTCAAGCACCTCACGTAGCATCCCCTATATCACTGTGCCTTGTGCACCTCTCATAACTTCCCCTATATCGCTGTCTTTTCGCGCACATCCTATAGATTCACCTTTATCGCTGTGTTATTGCTCACCTCTCATAGATTCCCCTATATCGCTGTGTTTTTGCTCACTTCTCATAGCTTCCACTACATCGACATGTTTTCGCGCACCTCTCATCTCTTCACCTAGATCGCTATGTTTTCAATCCTCTCAATACTTCCCTTATATCGCTGTGTTTTCTCGCACATCTGATACATTCTCCCGTATCGCCATGTTTTCGCACACCTCTCATAATGTCCCTTATATCGCCGTGTTCTCGCACACCTCTCATAACTTCCCCTATATCACTGTGTTTTCGCGCACGTCCCATTGTGTCCCCTATGTCGCTGTGTTTTCGCGCACCTCTCATAGCTTCCCCTATATCGCCCTGTTTTCGTGCACATCCCATAGCTTCCACTATATTGCCCTGCTTTCGCGCACCTCTCATGTATTCCACGACATAGCTGTGTTTTCTGGCACCTCTGATGCATTCCCCTGTAACGCCAAATTTTCGCGCACCTCTCATACTTTCCCCTATATCGCCGTGTTTACGCGCACCTCTCATACTTCCCCCTATATCGCCATGTTTTTATGCACATCTCATACCGTCTCCTATATCGCTGTGTTTTCGTGCACCTCCCATAGCATCCCCTATATCGCTGTGCCTTCGTGCACCTCTCATACCTTCCCCTATATCGCCGTGTTTTCAGGCACCTCTCATGGCTTCCCCAATATCGCCGTGTATTCATGCACATCTCATACCGTCCCCTATATCGCTGTGTTTTGGCGCACCTCCCATAGCTTCATCTACATCGCTGTTTTCGCGCACATCCCATAGCTTCACCTTGATCGCTGTGTTATTGCTCACCTCTCATAGCTTACCCTATATCGCCGTTTTTTCGCGCAGCTCACATGTCTTCACCTATATCGCTATGTTTTTGCTCCTAGCATTAATTCCCCTATATCTCTGTGTTTTCTCGCACCTCTGATACATTCTCCTGTATTGCCATGTTTTCGCGCACCTCTTACAATTTCCCCTATATCGCCGTGTTCTCGCACACCTCTCATACCTTCCCCTATATCACTGTTTTTTTGCGCATGTCCCATAGCGTCCCCTATATCGCTGTGTTTTCTCACACCTCTGATACATTCCCCTGTATCGCCGTGGTTTCGCGCACATACCATAGGTTCCACTATATTGCCCTGTTTTTGCGCACCTCTCATGTCTTCCCCTATATCACGTTGTTTTCGTGCACCTCTCATAGCATCCCCTATATCGCTGTGCCTTCGTGCACTTCTCATCACTTCCCCTATTTCGCCCTGTTTTCGCGCACCTCCCATACCTTCCCCAATATCGCTGTTTTTTCATGCACCTCTCATAGCCACCCTTATATCGCTGTGTTTTCACGTACTTCTCATAACTTCCCCTATATCACTGTGTTTTCGCGCACGTCCCATTGTGTCCCCTATGTCGCTGTGTATTCAAGCACCTCCCGTAGCATCCCCTATATCACTGTGCCTTGTGCACCTCTCATAACTTCCCCTATATCGCTGTCTTTTCGCGCACATCCTATAGATTCACCTTTATCGCTGTGTTATTGCTCACCTCTCATAGATTCCCCTATATCGCTGTGTTTTTGCTCACTTCTCATAGCTTCCACTACATCGACATGTTTTCGCGCACCTCTCATGTCTTCACCTAGATCACTATGTTTTCGATCCTCTCAATACTTCCCTTATATCGCTGTGTTTTCTCGCACATCTGATACATTCTCCCGTATCGCCGTGTTTTCGCACACCTCTCATAATGTCCCTTATATCGCCGTGTTTTCGTACACCTCTCATAACTTCCCCTATATCACTGTGTTTTCGCGCACGTCCCATTGTGTCCCCTATGTCGCTGTGTTTTCGCGCACCTCTCATAGCTTCCCCTATATCGCCCTGTTTTCATGCACATCCCATAGCTTCCACTATATTGCCCTGCTTTCGCGCACCTCTCATGTATTCCACGACATAGCTGTGTTTTCTGGCACCTTTGATGCATTCCCCTGTAACGCCAAATTTTCGCGCACTTCTCATACTTTCCCCTATATCGCCGTGTTTACGCGCACCTCTCATACCTCCCCCTATATCGCTGTGCCTTCGTGCACCTCTCATACCTTCCCCTATATCGCTGTGTTTTCACGCACCTCCCATAGCATCCCCTATATCGCTGTGCCTTCATGCACCTCTCATACCTTCCCCTATATCGCTGTGTTTTCACGCACCTCTCTTAACTTCTCCTATATAGCTGTGTTTTTGCACACCTCTCATACCTTCCCCTATATCGCCGTGTTTTCAGGCACCTCTCATGGCTTCCCCAATATCGCCGTGTATTCATGCACATCTCATACCGTCCCCTATATCGCTGTGTTTTGGCGCACCTCCCATAGCTTCATCTACATCGCTGTTTTCGCGCACATCCCATAGCTTCACCTTGATCACTGTGTTATTGCTCACCTCTCATAGCTTACCCTATATCGCCGTTTTTTCGCGCACCTCGCATGTCTTCACCTATATCGCTATGTTTTTGCTCCTATCATTAATTCCCCTATATCGCTGTGTTTTCTCGCACCTATGATACATTCTCCTGTATTGCCATGTTTTCGCGCACCTCTTACAATTTCCCCTATATCGCCCTGTTTTTGTGCACCTCCCAAACCTTCCCCGATATCGCTGTGTTTTTGCACACCTCTCATACATTCCCCTATATCGCTGTGATTTCAGGCACCTCTCATGGCTTCCCCAATATTGCCGTGTATTCATGCACATCTCTTAACGTCCCATATATCGCTGTGTATTCGCGCACCTGCCATAGCATCCTCTGCATCGCTGTGCCTTCGCGCACCTCTCATACCTTCCCCTATGTCGCCCTGTTTTCGCACACTTCCCATACCGTCCCCTATATTGCCGTATTTTTGCGCACCTCTCATGGCTTCCACAATATCGCCGTGTTTTCACGCACATCTCATAACGTCTCCTATATCTCTGTGTATTCACGCACCTCACATAGCATCCCCTATATCGCTGTGCCTTTGCTCATCGCTCATACCTGCCCGTATATTGCCCTGTTTCCGGCGCACCTCCCATGGCTTCGCCTACATCGCTGTGTTTTTGCGCACCTCTCATACCTTCCCCTATATAGCCCTGTTTTTGCGCAAATCCCAGAACTTCATCTTTATCGCTGTGTTATTGCTTACCTCTCATAGCTTCCCCTATATCGCCGTGTTTTCGCGCACCCCTCATGTCTTCACCTATATCGCTGTGTTTCCGCTCCTCTCATTACTTCCCCTCTATCT
Organism: Mobula birostris; assembly: GCF_030028105.1. Taxonomy (NCBI): domain Eukaryota; kingdom Metazoa; phylum Chordata; class Chondrichthyes; order Myliobatiformes; family Myliobatidae; genus Mobula; species Mobula birostris. The sequence goes on from NW_027275925.1 coordinate 28,081, forward strand.
CTCTGTGTTCTCGCACTTCTGATACAGTTCCCTGTATCAACGTGATTTCGCGCACCTCTCATAATTTCACCTATATCACCGTGTTCTCGCACACCTCTCATATCTTCCCCTATATCACTGTGCTTTCGTGCACGTCCAATAGCGTCCCCCATATCGCTGTGTTTTCATGCAAATCTCATGTCTTCCCCTATATCACTGTGCTTTCGTCCACCTCCCATACCGTCCCCTATATTGCTGTGACTTCGCACACCTCTCATACCTTTCCCTATATCGCCCTGTTTTCGAGCACCTCCCATACCTTCCCCTATATCGCTGTGTTTTCGTGTACCTCTCATACCTCCCCCCATATCACTGTGTTTTCACGCACCACTCATAACTTCTCCTATATTGCTGTATTTTTGCGCACCTCTCATAACTTCCCCTATATCGCCGTGTTTTTATGCACATCTCAATACCGTCTCCTATATAGCTGTGTTTTTGCGCTACTCCCATAGCATCCCCTATATCGCTGTGCCTTCGTGCACCTCTCATACCTTCCCCTATATCGCCCTGTTTTCGCGCACCTCCTATACCTTCCCTTATATCACTGCGTTTTCGTGCACCTTTCATACCTTCCCCTATATCGCTGTGTTTTCGCACACCTCTCATAACTTCTCCAATATCGCTGTGTTTTTGTGCACCTCTCATACCTTCCCTAATATCACTGCGTTTTCATGCACATCTCATCACGTCCCCTATATCGCTGTGCCTTGCGCACCTCTCATAACTTCCCCTATATCGCTGTCTTTTCACGCACATCCCATAGATTCACCTTTATCGCTGTGTTATTGCTCACCTCTCATAGATTCCCCTATATCGCTGTGTTTTTGCTCACTTCTCATAGCTTCCACTACATCGACATGTTTTCGCGCACCTCTCATCTCTTCACCTAGATCGCTATGTTTTCGATCCTCTCAATACTTCCCTTATATCGCTGTGTTTTCTCGCACATCTGATACATTCTCCCGTATCGCCATGTTTTCGCACACCTCTCATAATGTCCCTTATATCGCCATGTTCTCGCACACCTCTCATAACTTCCCCTATATCACTGTGTTTTCGCGCACGTCCCATTGTGTCCCCTATGTCGCTGTGTTTTCGCGCACCTCTCATAGCTTCCCCTATATCGCCCTGTTTTCGTGCACATCCCATAGCTTCCACTATATTGCCCTGCTTTCGCGCACCTCTCATGTATTCCACGACATAGCTGTGTTTTCTGGCACCTCTGATGCATTCCCCTGTAACGCCAAATTTTCGCGCACCTCTCATACTTTCCCCTATATCGCCGTGTTTACGCGCACCTCTCATACTTCCCCCTATATCGCCATGTTTTTATGCACATCTCATGCCGTCTCCTATATCGCTGTGTTTTCGTGCACCTCCCATAGCATCCCCTATATCGCTGTGCCTTCGTGCACCTCTCATACCTTCCCCTATATCGCCGTGTTTTCAGGCACCTCTCATGGCTTCCCCAATATCGCCGTGTATTCATGCACATCTCATACCGTCCCCTATATCGCTGTGTTTTGGCGCACCTCCCATAGCTTCATCTACATCGCTGTTTTCGCGCACATCCCATAGCTTCACCTTGATCGCTGTGTTATTGCTCACCTCTCATAGCTTACCCTATATCGCCGTTTTTTCGCGCAGCTCGCATGTCTTCACCTATATCGCTATGTTTTTGCTCCTAGCATTAATTCCCCTATATCGCTGTGTTTTCTCGCACCTCTGATACATTCTCCTGTATTGCCATGTTTTCGCGCACCTCTTACAATTTCCCCTATATCGCCGTGTTCTCGCACACCTCTCATACCTTCCCCTATATCACTGTTTTTTTGCGCATGTCCCATAGCGTCCCCTATATCGCTGTGTTTTCTCACACCTCTGATACATTCCCCTGTATCGCCGTGGTTTCGCGCACATCCCATAGGTTCCACTATATTGCCCTGTTTTTGCGCACCTCTCATGTCTTCCCCTATATCACGTTGTTTTCGTGCACCTCTCATAGCATCCCCTATATCGCTGTGCCTTCGTGCACTTCTCATCACTTCCCCTATATCGCCCTGTTTTCGCGCACCTCCCATACCTTCCCCAATATCGCTGTTTTTTCATGCACCTCTCATAGCCACCCTTATATCGCTGTGTTTTCACGTACTTCTCATAACTTCTACTAATTCGCTGTTTTTTTGCGCAGTTCTTATACCTTCCCCTATATTGCCGTGTTTTCATGCACATCTCATTACGTCCCCTATATCGCTGTGTATTCGCGCACCTCCCATAGCATCCCTTGTATTGCTGTGCCTTCGCGCACCTCTCATACCTTCCCCTATATAGCCCCGTTTCTGCGCACCTTCCATACCTTCCCCTATATCGCCTCGTTTTCATGCACCCCTCATACCTCCCTCTATATCGCTGAGTTTTCACGCTCCTCTCATAATTTCTCCTATATCGCCGTATTTTTGCGCACCTCTCATGGCTTCCCCAATATCGCCGTGTTTTCATGCACATCTTTTAATGTCCCATATATCGCTGTGTATTCGCGCACCTGCCATAGCATCCTCTATATCGCTGTGCCTTCGCGCACCTCTCATACCTTCCCCTATGTCGCCCTGTTTTCGCACGCTTCCCATACCGTCCCCTATATTGCCGTATTTTTGCGCACCTCTCATGGCTTCCACAATATCGCCGTGTTTTCACGCACATCTCATAACGTCTCCTATATCTCTGTGTATTCACGCACCTCACATAGCATCCCCTATATCGCTGTGCCTTTGCTCATCGCTCATACCTGCCCGTATATTGCCCTGTTTCCGGCGCACCTCCCATGGCTTCGCCTACATCGCTGTGTTTTTGCGCACCACTCATACCTTCCCCTATATAGCCCTGTTTTCGTGCAAATCCCAGAACTTCATCTTTATCGCTGTGTTATTGCTTACCTCTCATAGCTTCCCCTATATCGCCGTGTTTTCGCGCACCCCTCATGTCTTCACCTATATCGCTGTGTTTCCGCTCCTCTCATTATTTCCCCTATATCTCTCTGTGTTCTCGCACTTCTGATACAGTTCCCTGTATCAACGTGTTTTCGCGCACCTCTCATAATTTCACCTATATCGCCGTGTTCTCGCACACCTCTCATATCTTCCCCTATATCACTGTGTTTTCGTGCACGTCCAATAGCGTCCCCTATATCGCTGTGTTTTCATGCAAATCTCATGCCTTCCCCTATATCACTGTGCTTTCGTCCACCTCCCATACCGTCCCCTATATTGCTGTGCCTTCGCACATCTCTCGTACCTTTCCCTATATCGCCCTGTTTTCGAGCACCTCCCATAACTTCCCCTATATCGCTGTGTTTTCGTGTACCTCTCATACCTCCCCCTATATCGCTGTGTTTTCACGCACCACTCATAACTTCTCCTATATTGCTGTATTTTTGCGCACCTCTCATAACTTCCTCTATATCGCCGTGTTTTTATGCACATCTCATAACGTGCCCCATATCGCTGTGTATTCGCGCACCTCCCATAGCATCCCCTTTATCGCTGTGTTTCCATACACCTCTCATAACTTCTCCTATATCACTGAGTTTTTGTGCACCTGTCATACATTCCCTAATATCGCTGAGTTTACATACACCTCTCATAATTTCCCCAATATCGCTGTGTATTCGCATACCTCTCATAGCATCCCCTATATCGCTGTGCCTTGTGCACCTCTCATAGCTTCCCCTATATCGCTGTGCCTTGCGCACCTCTCATAGCTTCCCCTATATCGCTGTCTTTTCGCGCACATCCCATAGATTCAGCTTTATCACTGTGTTAATCCTCACCCCTCATAGCTTCCCCTGTATCGCCGTGTTTTTGCTCACCTGTCATTTCTTCACCTAGATCGCTATGTTTTCGCTCCTCTCAATACTTCCCCTATATGGCTGTGTTTTCATGCACATTTCATACCTTCCCCTATATCGCTGTGTTTTCGCACACCTCTCACAACTTCTCCCATATCGCTGTGTTTTTGTGCACCTCTCATACCTTCCCTAATATCGCTGCGTTTTCATGCACATCTCATCACGTCCCATATATCGCTGTGTATTCACGCACCTCTCATAGCATCCCCTATATCGCTGTGCCTTCGCACCTCTCATACCTTCCCCAATATCGCTGTGTTTTTGTGCACCCCTCATACCTTCCCTGATATCACTGTGTTATTCACGCACCTCTCATAACTTCTCCTATATCACTGTATTTTTGTGCAGCTCTTATACCTTCCCCTATATCGCCGTATTTTCATGCACATTTCTTAACGTCCCATATATCGCTGTGTATTCGCGCAACTGCCATAGCATCCCCTATATCGCTGTGCCTTCGCGCACCTCTCATACCTTCCCCTATGTCGCCCGGTTTTCGCACACCTCCCATACCGTCCCCTATATCGCTGTATTTTCGCACACCTCTCATGGCTTCCCCAATATCACCGTTTTTTCATGCACATCTCATAACGTCTCCTATATCTCTGTGTATTCACGCACCTCCCATAGCATCCCTTATATCACTGTGCCTTCGCGCATCGCTCATACATTCCCTTATATCGCCCTTTTTCCCGTGCACCTCCCATGGCTTCGCCTACATCGCTGTGTTTTTCGCACATCTCATACCTTCCCCTATATCGCCATGTTTTCGCGCACCTCTCATTTCTTCACCTATATCGCCGTGTTTCCGCTCCTCTCATTACTTCCCCTATATCGCTCTGTGTTCTCGCACTTCTGATACAGTTCCCTGTATCAACGTGTTTTCGCGCAACTCTCATAATTTCACCTATATCGCCGTGTTCTCGCACACCTCTCATATCTTCCCCTATATCACTGTGTTTTCGTGCACGTCTAATAGCGTCCCCTATATCGCTCTGTTTTCACGCACCTCTCATGTCTTCCCCTATATCACTGTGTTTTCGTGTACCTCTCATACCTCCCCTTATATCGCTGCGTTTTCACGCACCTCTCATAACTTCCCCTGTATTGCTGTATTTTTGCGCACCTCTCATAACTTCCCCTATATTGCCGTGTTTTTATGCACATCTCATAACGTCCCCTATATCACTGTGTATTCGTGCACCTCCCATAGTATTCCCTATATCGCTGTGCCTTCGCGCACCTCTCATACCTTCCCCTATATCGCCCTGTTTTCGCGCTCATCCCATACCTTCCATTATATTGCCCTGTTTCCGCGCACCTCACATGTCTTCCACTACATCACTGTGTTTTCTGGCACCTCTGATGCATTCCCCTGTAGCACCAAGTTTTGCGCACCTCTGATACTTTCCCCTAAATCGCCGTGTTTACGTGCACCTCTCATACCTCCCCCTATATCACCATGTTTTTATGCACATCTCCATACTGTCTCCGATATAGCTGTGTTTTTGCGCACCTCCCATAGCATCCCCTATATCGCTGTGCCTTCGTGGACCTCTCATACCTTCCCCTATATCGCCCTGTTTTCGCGCACCTCCTATACCTTCCCTTATATCACTGCGTTTTCGTGCACCTTTCATACCTTCCCCTATATCGCTATGATTTCGCTCCTATCATTAATTCCCCTATATCGCTGTGTTTTCTCGCACCTCTGATACATTCTCCTGTATTGCCATGTTTTCGCGCACATCTTACAATTTCCCCTATACCGCCGTGTTCTCGCACACCTCTCATACCTTCCCCTATATCACTGTTTTTTTACGCATGTCCCACAGCGTCCCCTATATCGCTGTGTTTTCTCGCACCTCTGATACATTCCCCTGTATCGCCGTGGTTTCGCGCACATCCCATAGGTTCCACTATATTGCCCTGTTTTTGCGCACCTCTCATGTCTTCCCCTATATCACGGTGTTTTCGTGCACCTCTCATAGCCACCCTTATATCGCTGTGTTTTCACGCACTTCTCTTAACTTCCCCTATATTGCCGTGTTTTCATGCACATCTCATAACGTCCCCTATATCGCTGTGTATTCACGCACATCCCATAGCATCCCTTATATTGCTCTGCCTTCGCGCACCTCTCATACCTTCCCCTATATCGCCCTGTTTTCGCGCACCTTCCATACCTTCCCCTATATCACTGTGTTTTCATGCACCTCTCATACCTCCCTCCATATCGCTGTGTTTTCACACACCTCTCATAACTTCTCCTAAATCGCTGTGTTTTTCTGCACCTCTCATTCCTTCCCTAATATCACTGCATTTTCATGCACATCTCATCACGTCCCCTATATTTCTGTGTTTTCGTGCACCTCTCATACCTCCCCCTATATCGCTGTACCTTGCGTACCTCTCATACCTTCCCCTATATCGCTGTCTTTTCGCGCACATCCCATAGATTCACCTTTATCGCTGTGTTATTGCTCACCTCTCATAGCTTCCCCTATATCGCCATGTTGTTATGCACATCTCATAACGTCCTCTATATCGCTGTATATTCGCGCACCTCCCATAGCTTCCCTTATATCGCTGTGCTTTCGCGCACCTCTCATACCTTCCCAAATATTGCCCTGTTTTCGCGCACCTCCCATTCCTTCACCTATAACGCTGTTTTCGTGCACCTCGCATGCATTCCCATTTACCGCTGTGTTTTTGCACACCTCTCATACTTTCCCCAATATCACCATGTTTTCATGCACATCTCATAACGTCCCCAATGTCGCTGGGTTTTCACGCACCTCTCATAACTTCCTCTCTATCGCACTGTTTTCGCGCTCCTCTAATACCTACCCCTATATCACTGTGTTTTCACGCAGCTCTCATACATTCCCCTATATCGCTGTGTTTTCGCACACCTCTCATGGATTCCCGACTATCGCCGTGTATTCATGCACATCTCATACCCTCCCCTATATCGCTGTGCTTTCGCGCATTCCCATAGTTTCACCTACATCGCTGTTTTCGCGCACCTCTCATACTTTCCCCTATATCGATGTATTTTTGCGCACATCTCATAACTTTCCCCATATTGATGTGTTTTCATGCACATCTCATAACGTCCCCTATATCGCTCTGTATTTGCGCACCTCCCATAGAATCCCTTGTATTGCTGTGCCTTCGCGCACCTCTCATACCTTCCCCTATATCGCCCTGTTTTCGCGCATCTTCCATACCTTCCACTATATCGCTGTGTTTTCACGCACCTCTCATAATTTCTCCTATATCGCCGTATTTTCGCACACCTCTCATGAATTCCCCAATATCGCCGTGTTTTAATGCACATCTCTTAACGTCCCATATATCGCTGTGTATTCGCACAACTCTCCTGGTTTCCCGACTATCGCCGTGTGTTCATGTACATCTCGTACCGTCCCCTATATCGCTGTGTTTTCACACACCTCTCATACCTTTCCCTATATCGCTGTCTTTTCGCGCACATCGCATAGATTCACATTTATCGCTGTGTTATTGCTCACCTCTCATAGCTTCCCCTACATCGCCGTGTTTTTGCGCACCTCTCATAACTTCCCCTATATCGCCGTATTGTTATGCACATCTCATAATATCCCCTATATCGCTGTGTATTCGCGCACCTCCCATAACATCCCCTATTTCGCTGTGCCTTCGCACACCTCTCATATCTTCCGCTATATCGCCCTGTTTTCGCGCTTCTCGCATTCATTCACCTATATTGCCCTGTTTTCGCGCACCTCCCATTCTATCACCTATATCGCTGTTTTCGTGCACCTCTCATACCTTCCCTATATCGCTGTGTTTTCACACACCTCTCATAACTTCTCCTATATCGCTGTGTTTTTGTGCACCTCTCATAACTTCCCTAATATCGCTGCGTTTTCATGCACATCTCATCACGTCCCCTATATCGCTGTGTATTCACGCACCTGCCATAGCATCCCCTATATCGCTGTTCCTTGCGCTCCTTCATTCCTTCCCCTAAATTGCTGTCTTTTTGCGCACATCCCATAGATTCACTATCGCTGTGTTATTGCTCACCTCTCATAGCTTCCCCTGTATCGCCGTGTTTTTGCTCACCTCTCATAGCTTCCCCTATATCGCCGTGTTTTCGCGCACCTCTCATGTCTTCCCTTATATCACTGTGTTTTCGCGCACCTTCCATAGCATCCCGTATATTGCTGTGCCTTCACATACCTCTCATAACTTCATCTATATCACCCTGTTTTCGAGCACTTTCCATACCTTCCCCTATATCGCTGTGTTTTCATGCACCTCTCATACCTCCCCCTATATCGCTGTGCCTTGCGCACCTCTCATACCTCCCCCTATATCGCTGTGCCTTGCGCACCTCTCATACCTTCCCCTATATCGCTGTTCCTTGCGCCCCTTCATTCCTTCCACTAAATTGCTGTCTTTTTGCGCACATCCCATAGATTCACCTTTATTGCTGTGTTATTGCTCATCTCTCATAGCTTGCCCTGTATCGCCGTGTTTTTGCACACCTCTCATAACTTCCCCTATATCGCCGTGTTGTTATGCACATCTCATAACGTCCCCTATATCGCTGTGTTTTCGCGCACCTCTCATGTCGTCACCTAGATCGCTATGTTTTCGCTCCTCTCATTACTTCCCCTATATCGCTGTGTTTTCTCGCACATCTGATACATTCTCCCGTATCGTCGTGTTTTCGCCCACCTCTCATAATTTCCCCTATATCGCCGTGTTCTCGCACATCTCTCATACCTTCCCCTATATCACTGTGTTTTCGTGCACATCCCATAGCTTCCATTATATTGCCCTATTTTTGTGCACCTCTCATGTCTTCCCCTATATCACTGTGTTTTCGCGCACCTCCCGTAGCATCGCCTATATTACTGTGCCTTCGTGCACCTCTCATACCTTCCCCTATATTGCCATGTTTTCGTGCACCTCTCCTACCTCCCCCAATATCGCTGTGTTTTCATGCCCCTCTCATAACTTCTCCCATATCGCTGTATTTTTGTGCACCTCTCGTGGCTTCCCCAATATCACCGCGTTTTCATGCACGTCTCTTAATGTCCCCTATATCGCTGGGTATTCGTGCACTTCCCATAGCGTCCCCTATATCGCTGTACTGTCGCTCACCTCTCATATCTACGCATATATCGCCTTGTTTTCGCACACCTCCCATACCTTCCCCTATATCGGTGTCTTTTCACACACCTCTCATGGCTTCCCCAATATCGCCATATTTTCATGCACATCTCATAACGTCCCCTATATCGCTGTGTATTCACGCTCCTCCCATAGAATCCCCTATATCGCTGTTTCTTCGTGCACCTCTCATACCTTCCCCAATATCGCCCTGCTTTCGCACACCTCTCATGGCTTCCCCTATATTGCTGTCTTTTCACGCTCATCTCATAGCTTCACCTTTATCGCTGTGGTATTGCTCACCTCCCATAGCTTCCCCTATATTGCCATGTTTTCACGCAATTCTCATATCTTCACCTATATCGCTGTGTTTCCGCTCCTCTCATTACTTCCCCTATATCGCTCTGTGTTCTCGCACCTCTGATACATTCCCCTGTTTCTCCATGTTCTCGCACACTTTTCATCTCTTCCCCTATATCAATGTGTTTTGGCGCGCGTCCAATAGCGCCCCCTATATCGCTGTGTTTTCGCGCACCTCTCATACCTCCCCCTATATCGCCCTGTTTTCGCGCACCTCCCATAGCATCCCCTATATTGCTGTGTTTTCACGCACTTCTCATAACTTCTCCTACATTGCTGTATTTTTGCACACCTCACATAACTTCTTCTATATGGCTGTGTTTTTATGCACATCTCATAACGTCCCCTATATCGTTGTGTATTCACGCACCTCCCATAGCATCCCCTATATCGCTGTGCGCTCGCGCACCTCTCATACCTTCCCCTATATCGCCGTTTTCACGCACCTCCCATTCCTTCCCCTATATCGCTGTGCTTTCACACACCTCTCATAATTTCTCATATATCGCTGTGTTTTTGTGCACCTCTCATACCTTCCCCTATATCGCCCTGTTTTCGCGCACATCCCATAGCTTCCATTATATTGCTCTGTTTTCGCAGAACTCTCATGTCTTCTCCTACATCACTGTGTTTTCTCGCACTTCTGATGCATTCCCATGTAACGCCAAGTTTTCGCGCACCTCTCATACATAGCCCTATATCGCCGTGTTTTCGCGTACCTCTCATAGCTTCCCCTATATCACCATGTTTTCATACACATCTCATACCGTCCCCTATATTACTGTGTTTTCGCGCACCTCCCATAGCAGCCCCTATATCGCTGTACCTTCGTGCACCTCTCACACCTTCCCCCATATCGCCCTGTTTTTGCGCACCTCCTATACTTTCCCCTATATCGCTGTGTTTTCACGTATCTCTCATGGCTTCCTGAATATCGCCGTGTAATCATGCACGTCTCATACCTTCCCCTATATCGCTGTGTTTTCGCACACCTCCCATAGCTTCGCCTACATCGTTGTTTTCGCACACCTCTCATACCTTCCCCTATATCGCTGGCTTTTCGCGCACATCCCATAGCTTCACCTTTATCGCTGTGTTATTGCTCATCTCTCATAACTTCCCCTATATCGCCGTTTTTTCGCACACCTCGCATGTCTTCACCTATATCGCTATGTTTTAGCTCCAATCGTTACTTCCCCTATATCGCGGTGTTTTCTCGCACCTCTGAAACATTCCCCTGTATCACCATGTTTTCGCACACCTCTTATAATTTCCCCTATATCGCTGTGTTCTCACGGACCTCTCATACCTTCCCCTATATCACTGTGTTTTTGCGCACGTCCCATAGCGTCCCCTATATCGCTGTGTTTTCTCGCACCTCTGATGCATTCCCTTGTATCGCTCTGTTTTCGCGCACTTCCCATACATTCCCCTATATAGCAGTGCCTTCGCGCAACTCTCTTGCCTTCCGCTATATCGCCCTGTTTCCGCGCACTTCACATACATTCCCCTATATCGCTGTGTTTTCATGCACCTCCCATAACATCCCCTATATTGCTGTGCCTTCGCGCACCCCTCTTACCTTCCCCTATATAGCCCTGATTTCACGCACCTCCCATACATTCCCCTATATCGCTGTGTTTTCGTGCACCTCTCATACCTCCCCCTATGTCGCTTTGTTTTCACGCACCTCTCATAACTTCTCCTATATCGCTGTATTTTGTGCACCTCTCATGGCTTCCCCAATATAGCCGTGTTTTCATGCACATCTCTTAACATCCCCTATATCGCTGTGTATTCGCGCACCTCCCATAAAGTCCCCTATATCGCTGTGTTTTCGCACACCTCTCATACCTTCCCCTATATCGCCCTGTTTTCGCGCACCTTCCATAGCTTCCACTATATTGCCCTGTTTTCGCGCACCTCTCATAGCTTCCCCTATATCGCTGTCTTTTCACACACATCCCATAGATTCAGCTTTATCACTGTGTTAATCCTCACCCCTCATAGCTTCCCCTGTATCGCCGTGTTTTTGCTCACCTGTCATTTCTTCACCTAGATCGCTATGTTTTCGCTCCTCTCAATACTTCCCCTATATGGCTGTGTTTTCATGCATATTTCATACCTTCCCCTATATCGCTGTGTTTTCGCACACCTCTCACAACTTCTCCTATATCGCTGTGTTTTTGTGCACCTCTCATACCTTCTCTAATATCGCTGCGTTTTCATGCACATCTCATCACGTCCCATATATCGCTGTGTATTCACGCACCTCTCATAGCATCCCCTATATCGCTGTGCCTTCGCACCTCTCATACCTTCCCCAATATCGCTGTGTTTTCGTGCACCCCTCATACCTTCCCTGATATCGCTGTGTTATTCACGCACCTCTCATAACTTCTCCTATATCACTGTATTTTTGTGCAGCTCTTATACCTTCCCCTATATTGCCGTATTTTCATGCACATCTCTTAACGGCCCATATATCGCTGTGTATACGCGCAACTGCCATAGCATCCCCTATATCGCTGTGCCTTCGCGCACCTCTCATACCTTCCCCTATGTCGCCCTGTTTTCGCACACCTCCCATACCGTCCCCTATATCGCTGTATTTTTGCACACAACTCATGGCTTCCCCAATATCGCCGTGTTTTCATGCACATCTCATAACGTCTCCTATATCTCTGTGTATTCACGCACCTCCCATAGCATCCCCTATATCGCTGTGCCTTCACGCATTGCTCATACCTTCCCTTATATCGCCCTGTTTCCCGTGCACCTCCCATGGCTTCGCCTACATTGCTGTTTTTTTCCACACATCTCATACCTTTCCCGATATCGCCATGTTTTCGCGCACCTCTCATTTCTTCACCTATATCGCTGTGTTTCCGCTCCTCTCATTACTTCTCCTATATCGCTCTGTGTTCTCGCACTTCTGATACAGTTCCCTGTATCAACGTGTTTTCGCGCTACTCTCATAATTTCATCTATATCGCCGTGTTCTCGCACACCTCTCATATCTTCCCCTATATCACTGTGCTTTCGTGCACGTCCAATAGCGTAACCTATATCACTCTGTTTTCACGCACCTCTCATAACTTCCCCTGTATTGCTGTATTTTTGCGCACCTCTCATAACTTCCCCTATATTGCCGTGTTTTTATGCACATCTCATAACGTCCCCTATATCACTGTGTATTCGTGCACCTCCCATAGCATCCCCTATATCGCTGTGCCTTCGCGCACCTCTCATACCTTCCCATATATCGCCCTGTTTTCGCGCACATCCTATACCTTCCACTATATTGCCTTGTTTCCGCGCACCTCACATGTCTTTCACTACATCGCTGTGTTTTCTGGCACCTCTGATGCATTTCCCTGTAACACCAAGTTTCGCGCACCTTTCATACTTTCCCCTAAATCGCCATGTTTACGTGCACCTCTCATACCTCCCCCTTTATCGCCATGTTTTTATGCACATCTCAATACCGTCTCCTATATCGCTGTGCTTTTGCGCACCTCCCATAGCATCCCCTATATCGCTGTGCCTTCGTGCACCTCTCATACCTTCCCTTATATCGCCCTGTTTTCGCGCACCTCCTATGCCTTCCATTATATCACTGCGTTTTCGTGCACCGTTCATACATTCCCCTATATCGCTGTGTTTTCGCACACCTCTCATAACTTCTCCAATATCGCTGTGTTTTTGTGCACCTCTCATACCTTCCTTAATATCACTGCGTTTTCATGCACATCTCATCACGTCCCCTATATCGCTGTGTATTCACGCACCTCCCATAGCATCCCCTATATCGCTGTGCCTTGCGCACCTCTCATAACTTCCCCTATATCGCTGTCTTTTCGCGCACATCCCATAGATTCACCTTTATCGCTGTGTTATTGCTCACCTCTCATAGATTCCCCTATATCGCTGTGTTTTTGCTCACTTCTCATAGCTTCCACTACATCGACATGTTTTCGCGCACCTCTCATCTCTTCACCTAGATCGCTATGTTTTCGATCCTCTCAATACTTCCCTTATATCGCTGTGTTTTCTTGCACATCTGATACATTCTCCCATATCGCCGTGTTTTCGCACACCTCTCATAATGTCGCCTATATCGCCGTGATCTCGCACACCTCTCATAACTTCCCCTATAGCGCTGTGTTTTTGCGCATGTCCCATAGCGTCCCCTATATCGCTGTGTTTTCTCTCACCTCTGATATATTCCCCTGTATCGCCGTGGTTTCGCGCACATCCCATAGGTTCCACTATATTGCCCTGTTTTTGGGCACCTCTCATGTCTTCCCCTATATCACGGTGTTTTCGCGCACCTCTCATAGCATCCCCTATATCGCCCTGTTTTCGTGCACATCCCATAGCTTCCACTATATTGCCCTGCTTTCGTGCACCTCTCATGTATTCCACTACATATTTGTATTTTCTGGCACCTCTGATGCATTCCCCTGTAACGCCAAGTTTTCGCGCATCTCTCAGACTTTCCCCTATGTCGCCGTGTTTACGCGAACCTCTCATACCTCCCCCTATATCGCCATGTTTCTATGCACAACTCATACCGTCTCCATTATCGCTGTGCTTTCGTACACCTCCCATAGCATCCCCTATATCGCTGTGCCTTCGTGAACCTCTCATACCTTCCCCTATATCGCTGTGTTTTCAGGCACCTCTCATGGCTTCCCCAATATCGCCGTGTATTCATGCACATCTCATATCGTCCCCTATATCGCTGTGTTTTGGCGCACCTCCCATAGCTTCACCTACATCGCTGTTTTCGTGGACATCCCATAGCTTCACCTTGATCGCTGTGTTATTGCTCACCTCTCATAGCTTACCCTATAACGTCATGTTTTCACGCACCTGTCATGTCTTCACCTATATCGCTATGTTTTCGCTCCTATCATTAATTCCCCTATATCGCTGTGTTTTCTCGCACCTCTGATACATTCTCCTGTATTGCCATGTTTTCGCGCACCTGTTACAATTTCCCCTATATCGCCGTGTTCTCGCACACCTCTCATACCGTCCCCTATATCACTGTTTTTTTGCGCATGTCCCATAAAGTCCCCTATATCGCTGTGTTTTCTCGCACCACTGATACATTCCCCTGTATCGCCGTGGTTTCGCCCACATCCCATAGGTTCAACTATATTACCCTGTTTTGCGCACCTCTCATGTCTTCCCCTATATCACGGTGTTTTCGCGCACCTCTCATAGCATCCCCTATATTGCTGTGCCTTCGCGCACCTCTCATAACTTCCCCTATATCGCCCTGTTTTCGCGCACCTCCCATACCTTCCCCAATATCGCTGTGTTTTCGTGCACCTCTCATAGTCACCCTTATATCGCTGTGTTTTCACGCACTTCTCATAACTTCTCCTATATCACTGTATTTTTGCGCAGCTCTTATACCTTCCCCTATATTGCCGTGTTTTCATGCACATCTCATAACATCCCCTATATCGCTGTGTATTCACGCACATCCCATAGCATCCCTTATATTGCTCTGCCTTCGCGCACCTCTCATACCTTCCCCAATATCGCCCTTTTTTCGCGCACCTTCCATACCTTCCACTATATCGCTGTGTTTTCACGCACCTCTCATAATTTCTCCTATATCGCCGTATTTTTGCACACCTCTCATGAATTCCCCAATATCGCCGTGTTTTAATGCACATCTCATAACGTCCCCTATATCACTGTGTATTCGTGCACCTCCCATAGCATCCCCTATATCGCTGTGCCTTCGCGCACCTCTCATACCTTCCCACATATCGCCCTGTTTTCGCGCACATCCTATACCTTCCACTATATTGCCTTGTTTCCGCGCACCTCACATGTCTTTCACTACATCGCTGTGTTTTCTGGCACCTCTGATGCATTTCCCTGTAACACCAAGTTTCGCGCACCTTTCATACTTTCCCCTAAATCGCCATGTTTACGTGCACCTCTCATACCTCCCCCTTTATCGCCATGTTTTTATGCACATCTCAATACCGTCTCCTATATCGCTGTGCTTTTGCGCACCTCCCATAGCATCCCCTATATCGCTGTGCCTTCGTGCACCTCTCATACCTTCCCCTATATCGCCCTGTTTTCGCGCACCTCCTATGCCTTCCCTTATATCACTGCGTTTTCGTGCACCGTTCATACCTTCCCCTATATCGCTGTGTTTTCGCACACCTCTCATAACTTCCCCTATATCGCCGTGTTTTCGCGCAGCTCTCTTACCTTCCCCTACATCGCCCTGTTTTTGCGCACATCCCATAGCTTCCACTATATTGCCGTTTTCGCGCACCTCTAATGTCTTCCCCTACATCGCTGTCTTTTCTCGCACCTCTGATGCATTCGCCTGTAACGCCAAGTTTTCGCGCACCTCTCACACTTTCCCCTATATCGCCGTGTTTACGCGCACCTCTCATAGCTTCCCATATATCCCCGTGTTTTCATACACATCTCATACTGTCCCCTATATCACTGTGTTTTCGCGCACCTCCCATAGCATCCCCTATACCGCTGTGCGTTCGTGCACCTCTCATACCTTTCCGTATATCGCCGTGTTTTCATGCACATCTCATAACGTCCCCTATATTGCCGTATTTTTGCTCACCTCTCAGAACTTCCTCTATATCGCCCTGTTTTCGCGCACCTCTCATAACTTCCCCTATATCGCTGTGTTTTCGCACAACTCTCCTGGTTTCCCGACTATCGCCGTGTATTCATGTACATCTCGTTCCGTCCCCTATATCGCTGTGTTTTCACACACCTCTCATACCGTCCCCTATATCGCTGTGTTTTCACACACCTCTCATACCTTTCCCTATATCGCTGTCTTTTCGCGCACATCGCATAGATTCACATTTATCGCTGTGTTATTGCTCACCTCTCATAGCTTCCCCTACATCGCCGTATTTTTGCGCACCTTTCATAACTTCCCCTATATCGCCGTATTGTTATGCACATCTCATAACGTCCCCTATATCGCTGTGTATTCGCGCACCTCCCATAACATCCCCTATTTCGCTGTGCCTTCGCACACCTCTCATATCTTCCGCTATATCGCCCTGTTTTCGCGCTCCTCGCATTCATTCACCTATATCGCCCTGTTTTCGCGCACCTCCCATTCTTTCACCTATATCGCTGTGTTTTCGTGCACCTCTCATACCTTCCCTATATCGCTGTGTTTTCACACACCTCTCACAACTTCACTAATATCGCTGCGTTTTCATGCACATCTCATCACGTCCCCTATATCGCTGTGTATTCACGCACCTGCCATAGCATCCCCTATATCGCTGTTCCTTGCGCCCCTTCATTCCTTCCCCTAAATTGCTGTCTTTTTGCGCACATCCCATAGATTCACTATCGCTGTGTTATTGCTCACCTCTCATAGCTTCCCCTGTATCGCCGTGTTTTTGATCACCTCTCATAGCTTCCCCTATATCGCCGTGTTTTCGCGCACCTCTCATGTCTTCCCTTATATCACTGTGTTTTCGCGCACCTTCCATAGCATCCCCTATTTTGCTGTGCCTTCACATACCTCTCATAACTTCATCTATATCACCCTGTTTTCGAGCACCTTCCATACCTTCCCCTATATCGCTGTGTTTTCATGCACCTCTCATACCTCCCCCTATATCGCTGTGCCTTGCGCACCTCTCATACCTCCCCCTATATCGCTGTGCCTTGCGCACCTCTCATACCTTCCCCTATATCGCTGTTCCTTGCGCCCCTTCATTCCTTCCCCTAAATTGCTGTCTTTTTGCGCACATCCCATAGATGCACCTTTATTGCTGTGTTATTGCTCATCTCTCATTGCTTCCCCTGTATCGCCGTGTTTTTGCGCACCTCTCATAACTTCCCCTATATCGCCGTGTTGTTATGCACATCTCATAACGTCCCCTATATCGCTGTGTATTTGCGCACCTCCCATAGCATCCCCTATATCGCTGTGTTTTCGTGCACCTCTCATGTCGTCACCTAGATCGCTATGTTTTCGCTCCTCTCATTACTTCCCCTATATCGCTGTGTTTTCTCGCACATCTGATACATTCTCCCGTATCGTCGTGTTTTCGCCCACCTCTCATAATTTCCCCTATATCGCCGTGTTTTCGCGCACCTCTCATAATTTCCCCTATATCGCCGTGTTCTCGCACATCTCTCATACCTTCCCCTATATCACTGTGTTTTCGTGCACATCCCATAGCTTCCATTATATTGCCCTATTTTTGTGCACCTCTCATGTCTTCCCCTATATCACTGTGTTTTCGCGCACCTCCCGTCGCATCGCCTATATTGCTGTGCCTTCGTGCACCTCTCATACCTTCCCCTATATCGCCATGTTTTCGTGCACCTCTCCTACCTCCCCCAATATCGCTGTGTTTTCATGCCCCTCTCATAACTTCTCCCATATCGCTGTATTTTTGTGCACCTCTCGTGGCTTCCCCAATATCACCGCGTTTTCATGCACGTCTCTTAATGTCCCCTATATCGCTGGGTATTCGTGCACCTCCCATAGCGTCCCCTATATCGCTGTGCTGTCGCTCACCTCTCATATCTACGCATATATCGCCTTGTTTTCGCACACCTCCCATACCTTCCCCTATATCGGTGTCTTTTCACACACCTCTCATGGCTTCCCCAATATCGCCATATTTTCATGCACATCTCATAACGTCCCCTATATCACTGTGTATTCACGCTCCTCCCATAGAATCCCCTATATCGCTGTTTCTTCGTGCACCTCTCATACCTTCCCCAATATCGCCCTGTTTTCGCACACCTCTCATGGCTTCGCCTACATCGCTGTGTTTTCGCACACCTCTCATGTCTTCCCCTACATCGCTGTGTTTTCTCGCACTTCTGATGCATTCCCATGTAACGCCAAGTTTTCGCGCACCTCTCATACTTTCCCCTATATCACCGTGTTTTTGCGTACCTCTCATAGCTTCCCCTATATCACCGTGTTTTCATACACATCTCATACCGTCACCTATATCACTGTGTTTTCGCGCACCTCCCATAGCATCCCCTATATCGCTGTGTCTTCGTGCACCTCTCATACCTTCCCCTATATCGCTGTGTTTTCACGCACCTCTCATGGCTTCCCCAATATCGCCGTGTATTCGTGCTCGTCTCATACCGTCCCCTATATCGCTGTGTTTTCGTGCACCTTTATAATTTCCCCATATCGCCATGTTCTCGCAGACCTCTCATACCTCCCCTATATCACTGTTTTCGCGCAAGTCCCATAGCGTCCCCAATATCGCTGTGTTTTCTCGCACCTCTGATGCATTCCCCTGTATCTCTGTGTTGTCGCGCACATCCCATAGCTTCCACTATATTGCCCTGTTTTTGCGCACCTCTCATGTCTTCCCCTATTTCACTGTGTTTTCGCGCACCTCCCATAGCATCCCCTATATTGCTGTGCCTTCGAGCACCTCTCATACCTTCCCCTATATCGCCCTGTTTTCGCGCACCTCCCATACATTCTCCCATATCGCTGTGTTTTCGTGCACCTCTCATATCTCCCCCTATATCGTTGTGTTTTCACGCACCTCTCATAACTTCTCCTCTATCGCTGTATTTTTGTGCACCTCTCATGGCTTCCCCAATATCGCCGTGTTTTAATGCACATCTCTTAACGTCCCCTATATCGCTGGGTTTTCACGCACCTCTCATAACTTCCACTATATCACTCTGTTTTCGTACTCCTCTCATACCTTCCCTGTATCGCTGTGTTTTCGCGCACCTCTCATACCTTCCCCTATATCGCTGTCTTTTTGCGCACATCCCATAGCTTCACCTTTATCGCTGTGTTATTGCTCACCTCTCATAGATTCCCCTATATCGCCGTGTTTTTGCTCACCTCTCATAGCTTCCCCTATATCGCCGTGTTTTCGCGCACCTCTCATGTCTTCACCTAGATCGCTATGTTTTCGTTCTTCTCATTAATTCTCCTGTATCGCCGTGTTTTCGCGCACCTCTCATAATTTCGCCTATATCGCCGTGTTCTCGCACACCTCTCATACCATCCCCTATATCACTGTGTTTTCGCGCACGTCCATAGCTTCCACTACATTGCCCAGTTTTCACGCACCTCTCATGTCTTCCCCTATATCGCTGTGTTTTCTCACACCTCTGATGCATTCCCCTATAATGCCAAGTTTTTGCGCACCTCTCCTACTTTCCCCTATATCGCCGTGTTCTCGCGCAGCTCGCATACCTTCCCGTATATCACTGTGTTTTCACGCACGTCCCATGGAGTCCCCTATATTGCTGTGTTTTCGCGCAGCTCTCATACCTTCTCCTATTTCGTCCTGTTTTCATGCACATCCCATAGCTCTCAC